>NW_004443947.1:25059511-25250962 GCF_000243295.1 Trichechus manatus latirostris | reverse complement strand
AAAGTGGGAGGCCTCACACTACCTGATTTTAGAACCTATTACACCCCCACGGTAGTCAAAACAGCCTGGTACTGGTACAACAACAGACACATAGACCAATGGAACAGAATTGAGAATCCAGACATAAATTCATCCACCTATAAGCAGCTGATATTTGACAAAGGCCCCAAGTCTGTTAGTTGGGGAAAAGACAGTCTCTTTAACAAACGGTGCTGGCATAACTGGATATCCATCTGCAAAAAACTGAAACAAGACCCATACCTCATAGCATGCACAAAAACTAAGTCAAACTGGATCAAAATCGAAAATGATAAAGATCATGGATGAAAAAATAGGGACAATTGCTAGGAGCGCTAATACATGGCATAAACACAATACAAACCATAAGTAATAATGCACAAGCACCAGAAGAGAGACTAGATAAATGGGAGATCCTAAAAGTCAAACACTTATGCTCATCAAAAGACTTCACCAAAAGAGTAAAAAGACAGTCTACAAACTGGGGAAAACATTTTGGCTACGACAAATTTAATCAGTGTCTAATCTCTAAAATCTACAAGATACTGCAAAACCTCAACAACAAAAAGACAACCCAATTAAAAAATGGACAAAGGATATGAACAGGCACTTTGCCAAAGAAGATATTCACGTGGCTAACAGACACATGAAGAAATGCTCACAATCATTAACCATTAGAAAAATGCAGTTCAAAACTACAATGAGATATCATCTCACCCCAGCAAGGCTAGCATTAATCCAGAAATAATAAATGCTGAAGAGGATGTGGAGAGACTGGAACACTTATACACCGTTGGTGGGAATGTAAAATGGTATAACCACTTTGGAAATCGATCTGGCACTTCCTTAAAAAGCTAGAAATAGAAGTACCATATGATCCAGCAATCCCACTCCTCAGAATATATCTTAGGGAAATAAAAGCCATCATACGAATAGATATATGCACACCCATGTTCATTTCAGCACTGTTCACAATAGCAAAAAGATGGAAATAACCTAGGTGCCCATCAACGGATGAATGGATAAAGAAATTATGGTTTATCCACACAATGGAATACTATGCAACCATAAAGAACAACGATGAAGCCGTGAAACATAACAGAGAAAGCTGGAGATCATTATGCTGAGTGAATTTAGTCAGTCACAGAAGGACAAATATTCTATGAGACTACTATTATAAGAACTCAAGAAAAGGTTTAACACAGAAGAAAACATTCTTTAATGGTTATGAGGGTGGGGAGGGGGGGTGAAGGTTGTTTACTAACTAGATAGTAGATAAGAATTATCTTAGGTGAAGGGAAGGACAGCACACACTACAGGGGAAGTCAGCACAACTAGACTAAACCAAAGGTAAGAAGTTTCCTGAATACAGTCAAACACTTGAGGGAGAGAGTAGCAGGGGTAGGAGTCTGGGGACCATGCTTTCAGGGGACATCTAGGTCAGCTGGCATAACAAAGCTTATTAAGAAAATATTCTGCATCCTACTTTGGTGAGTGGCATCTGGGGTGTTAAAAGCTTACAAGCAGCCATCTAAGATGCATCAATTGGTCCCAACCACCTGGAGTAAAGGAGAGTGAGGAACACCAAAGACACAAGGAAAGTATTAGCCCAAGAGACAGAAAGGGCCACATAAACCAGAGACTTCATCAGCCTGAGACCAGAAGAACTAGATGGTGCCTGGCTACCACCAATGGCCGCGCTGACAGGGAACACAACAGAGAGTCCCAGACAGAACAGGAGAAAGGTGGGGTGCAGAACTCAAATTCTAGTAAGAATACCAGACTTAATGGTTTGACTGAGACTGGAGGAACCCCAGAAAGCATAGCCCCTGAATTCTCTATCAGCCTAAAACTAAAACAATGTCTAAGGCCAACAATTCAGACAGGGATTGGACTGGACTGTGGGACATAAAGTGATACTCATGAGGAGTGTGCCTCTTAGCTCAAGTAAATACAAGAGACTAAAATGGGCAGCTTCTGTCTGGAGGTGAGATGGGAAGGCAGAGAGGGTTAGGAGCTGGTAGAATGGAGATGGGGAATCAGGGGTGGAAAGGAGGAGTGTGCTATCACAGTATGGGGAGAGCATTTAGAGTCACATAACAATGTATGTATAAATTTTTGTATGGGAAAAGTTTCTAAAAAAGAAAAAAGAATTTTGTCATGTGACTCACAAATATCACTTTGTGCTGCACACTTGGTGTTACTTGCTGTTTCTTTCATCAATCGATTAACAAATATCAATTGATCCTTGCCTCAGTGCAAGGAGTTATTTCCTGAAATGCAATGAATTATCAGTTTACATAATTTGGCTACTGACTCTTCAGTGCTTGAAAGGAAGAATACAAAATACATTCTTTTAAACTCATTGAAAACCTTATATTCCCTATTCCGGAAAGCAGGAGGACTTTGAAAGAGCATTCACAGATCAGAGATGCCGAGTGCCATGGTGTGCAGGACACCTTGGGGATGGATATACTTCATGCCTGCCACATGACACCTAGCTCTTGTTCTGATTTTCAAAATAAGTCCTTTTTTCTCTCTGTCCACTTTTCTAAGCAAATCTTAACCACTATTTTTTAATGGTAGGAACATTTTTATTTTTATCTAAGATGGATAGTGTTCAGAAATTATTCCTGAACTATTGCTTCACTTACAAGAGAAATACACCCACATAAAAGCACACAGACTTGAGTTATTAGAATCTGTGAAGAAAATGGTTACCCCTCAAGAAGTACATGAGAGAGTCTGTCATGAGCTTGAATCTCCATGGATTTACAAGAGCAGGTGACAGGTGCTGTGTGGCTGCTCCTTATTGCTAATGGGGTTATGAGGTTACAAGGGCAAAGAGTGGCATCATCTTGTGTACCCAGCATGTAATTTATACCACTTAGCTTTCCCTGGTAGGCACTGGCCAATGCTGTATTACAGTGCAGTGTTTTTAAAATTTCTGACTGCTGTAAGATATTAGCTTTATTTTTCTGCTTACTAAACCTTCCCACTCACTGTAAAAACTTCAAGTGTTACAGAAATACATAACTTAGACTGTGAAAGCCTGCGAAAGTGCCACCCACAAGCAAGAGCCAGTGTTAACAGCCTCCAGTAGTCACAGAATGGATGAACCGTAACTAATTTTACCAGTCCCCTATTGGTGGATTTTGAGGTTCTTTTCAGGTTTTTAATGTGATAAATAATGTTGCTGTGAACATCCTTATTTTTACATCTTTATACATTTTGAACAAATGTTTCTGTAGAATAAATCCTGTGAGGGAAGTTATTTATTTATTTTAGTCAACTCTTTTTTTTTAATTTTTTTTATTGTACTTCAGGTGAAGGCTTACAGAACAAATAGTTTCTCATGAAACAGAAGTACACATGTTGTTTTATGACATTGGTTAACAACCCCACAACATATCAACCCTCTAACTTCTCAAACTTTTTTTTGGTGAAAATACACATAGCCAAAGATACACCATTTCAAAAATGTCTACATGCACAGTTCAGTGTTAGTCAACTCTTTTTTAATACAACAAAAGAAATAGATGTTCATGGTAAAAATATTCAAACAGTACCGAAGAGTATCAGGTGAAAAGAAAAAGCTGTCTTCCGCTCCCTACCCTCAAACCCCAGGACACCCCTACAGGAATCTGCTCTTAATAGTTTATTGTGATAAAATACATTTATAATTTTAATAGAAGATCCCAGATTGCCCTCCAGAGACTGTTTAAGAGTATAGTTCTTTTCTTTTTCTTTCGTTTTATTTATTTGGTAAAATTCTCACTTTTTTTCTTTTGGATAGTCAGAGTGCTACTATTGACGAGATGGCAGATGATAAGTGTGTTTTCCTCACAGCACGATCTGCCTCATAGTAAACCACAGTATGAAAACGCTGAAGTGAAGAAGGCCGGATGACTATGGTTTCATTATGACTAAAAGGTCTTGTGGAAAAGAGGAAAGAGAAGAGGGCAGGTGTGGGATGGATCATAGTTTCCTGGCTTTAAATTGGTCCAGGGAGCCTCAAAATCTACTGTCTTACCTCTAGATCTTCCCAGAGCTTCAAAGTTTAGTGGAGTTAGGTCCAGTTGAAGATGAGCTAGGGAGAGGAGGAGCCAGCAACAGCTTAATAAAAATTGGGCTGGTGTTTTAGAGGATGCTACTTTTTTCGAACTTCCTCCTTTTTTCGTAGAAACAGTAATGGTCACATCTTTGTTGGGTACCAAGCACCATGCTAGGTGCCTGCCCATAGCTCAGGCCATAATAACCTTGAGCAGCGCCTATCAGCATTCCCATTACTACTGAAATGGAAACCAAGCTCAGAGAAGAGAAATAACTTGCGCAGCATTTCATGTCAGTATTCAAACTGTGGCTTTGCCAAGTTCAGTATCCCTGCTTTCCTCCCCCTGCCACACGATAGCTCCTTTTGTCGTAAGAGACAGAAATCTGGGTTAGGAGAATGGGAGGGAATTCATGGGTCACCTTGAGCACGTTGTACAGAGGGGATGAAACTAGAACCCAGGAAGACCCTTGGAACCAATTTTCAAACTGATACTCTGCATTCTGCTGGGAGCAAGGAAAACAACCCCTAGATCAGTCACTAAAGTTTCATTTCATATGACATTAGCTTTAATTTCATTTGTGTCATTGTGGGATTTCAGGTTGGTACAGTGGCTGTACTAAGAAGAGGCATTGAGTCTCTTCTTTTAAATGTCTTGTTAAAAATCACCACCAGAAAGATTTCCTACTCTTAAGAAATTTGGATAAATGCCGTGCGTAGCTACTTTTACAATGTAATCCAGGGAAAGTCTTCAATCCAACACTCCCCTAGGTGGTTCCCTTAGAAAAATTCTCTCAGCTGATGTCTGAAATTTCATTGTCAAGTCTCCTTCTTGGCTAAGCCTCTGGTAACTGTCCAAATCCAAGGTCCCGTGGAGCAAGCCAAGCTTTAAGTTATCAGTTAGTTATGCTGTTCACTTATTTGGGGAAAGTTTTGACAGGAGACTGAGAGGGGAAGCAGAAAGTTAAAAGCAGAAAGTGAACGCGAATGTGGCACAGTTGGGAAACCAGCAAACTACCCCTTTCATGGTTTTGCCCTGATTTTTACAAATAATGGGCAAAATAAACAAATGACTCAGGATTGTGAAAATCACCAGCATCGCCAGTTAGAAGTTAATGTTGTCCTTCAAAATGGTGGCTACTGATTACAGGAATTATATTTGCAAAAACGCAAAAAACGAAAGAATATGTGGACACGTACAGACAAAAGAACAAGGTCTTATAGGCAGCATTTGGGGAAGGAAAAAAGTGAAGTCATGTGTGAGTGATTGATTTGTCATTTGAGTGATTTAAATTTGCTAGTAGGTGTATGTAGTTCTTTTAAGTTCTTAAAATAAACCAATGATTAAGGAACAATTATTATTCCCACTTTTTAAAAAATGAGGCAACTGAGAGGTTGAGACACGTCTCAGTTATCTAGTGCAGCTATAACAGAATACCACAAGTACGTGGCTTTAACAAACAGAAATTTCCTTTTTCACGTTTTAGGAGGCTAGAAGTCCAAATTTAGGACACTGGCTCTACGGGAAGGCTTTCTCTCTCCCTTGGCTCTGGGGGAAGGTCCTTGTCTCTTCACTTTCAGTTTCCTGGTTCCTTGGAGATCTCCATGTGTCTTGGCATCTATCTTACCCCATCTCTGCTTACTTAATCTGTTCCTTTTATATCTTATAAGAGATTGACTCAAGACATACCCTACTCTACATTCTACCTTGGTGAGTAGCGTCTGGGGTCTTAAAAGCCTGCGAGTAGCCATCTAAGATACTCCATGGGTCTCAACCCTTCGGGAGCCGGGAAGAGTGAAGAGAACAGGATGCAAGGAAAAGATTAGTCCTGAGGACTAATGGACCACAGCTACCTCCAACAAACTGAGTCCAGTACAGCTAGATGGTGCCCGGCTACCACCACTGACTGCTCTGACTGGGATCACAACAGAGGGTCCTGGACAGAGCTGGAGACAGATGTAGAACAAAATTCTAACTCACAAAAAAAGACCAGATTTACTGGCCTGACAGAGACTGGAGAAACCCCGAGAGTATGGCCCCCGGACACACTTTTAGCTCAGTGGTGAAGTCACTGCCGAGTTTCACTGTTCAGCTGGGGACTGGACAGCCCCAAAAAAAGGGACTAATGAGGCACAGCAGTCCAGGGACAAGGACTAGAAGGCAGGAGGGGACAGGAAAGCTGGTGATAGGGAACCCAAGGTTGAGAAAGGACAGTGTTGACATGTCGTGGGGTTGTTAACCATTGTCATAGGGCAATATGTGTACTGTTTAATGAGAAACTATTCGTTCTGTAAACCTTCACATAAAGTACCAAAAAAAAAAAAGAATTATCTCTGTGAGATCAAATTGACAACAGCAACTCAAAAGGTTTGATGGGAAGCTAGGGGACAGTGAGTTGAAGATAAGGGTGAATAATTTGGAAAAGGATAGTGAGAATAGCAGCACAACTGGAAGAATGTAATCGATGTCACTGAATTGTACATGTAGAAATTTTTGAAATGGTGTATCTTTGGCTGTGTATATTTTCAACAACAAAAAAAAGGTCCTCCAAGTTCGAGAAGGGAGAATGTTGACATGCTGTGGGGTTGTTAACCAATGTCATAAAACAATTTGTGTACTATTTAATGAGAAACTATTTGTTCTATAAACCTTCATCCAAAGTACAATTAAAAAAGAAGACATACGCTACACTAATCCTGCATCATTAACATAACAAAGACAGCCTATTCACAAATGGTATTATAACTACAGGTATGGAGATTAGGATTTATATCACAAACTTTTAGGGGGACACAATTCAATCCATAACAGACACTTGTTTCAGGTTGCACAGCTGATTGGAGTCAGGTCAGGATTCAAACCCAAGTCTGCCTGTCCTGAAAGTTTTCACCACTCTGCTATACCAGAGCACAATGCTGAAATGCTGCTGTTTTTCAGAAAAGATGGAGAATTCCTCAGTCCAGGGAAGGTGGACAGACAATCTCTTTCTTTTGTATCTGCTGGGTTAGCTGACCAGCAATGAGAGCTAGTGTTAGAGGCATAAAGAGGAGCTGGTTGTTATTCTGAGGAACCAGGAAACGTGCTTCTGTGTTGAAATCCAGCAAAAGCAAATGCTACACAAACAAAGCTCTGCTGGGCAAGACTTAGAGAAACAGGTCACGAAAGTGATTGTTGAGCATTGGGTGGGGGTAATGGAAAGTCGAAACAAGTGCAAAGCCATGAAGCGTAGTAGTTAACTGCTCAGGCTTTGGAGTCAGGCAGAGCTGATCTTGTATGCTGCTTTGCCACTTACTCAGAGACTCAGCCTCTCTGAACCTCAATTTCCTTACCTGTAAAAATTTTTTTTTTTTTTTTTTTAACCTGTTGCCATTGAGTTGATTCCGACTCATGGTAAACCAATGTGAGTCAGAGTAGAACTGTGCTCCGTCGGGTTTTCAGTGGCTGATTTTTTGGAAGTAGATCACCAAGCCTTTCTTCCAAGGCACCTCTGGGTGGACTCAAACCTCCAACCTTTTGGTTAGCAGCCAAGCACATTAACCATTTGTACCACCCAGGGAGCACTATCTGTAAAATGGGGGGGAAATACTTCGTAAGGTTATGATTAAATGAGTTGGTGTGATGAGTAAACAGCATAGAGCCTGGAGTATAGGAAGTGCTCAGAAAAAGATAGCGTCTTTGTTGATCTTTTCTGTCTCTCTCTTTGAAATGGCCAATCCAAACTCTATTTCATACAATGTATTAACATTAAAAGAAAGAAGATCTAAAAGCTGCTTGCACAAGCTTGCCTTTGTGCAAATACATGGGCATCAGCATCTTGTTGGGTTGTGTTTGACACAGGCCAGATGTCCAGGGTGAAACAGTGGCTGGCGTACGGGGAGGGCATAACTTTGCCCATGGCCAAGAAAAGAGGCCAGGCCAAGCATGGTCCTGTAACCCACACCCCGAGTAATGCAAACAGAATAACAAGTAAGAACATGGGCAGGATTTACTTGGTCACTGTCTCTCTGGTGGCTTTTGTGTGGTTTCCTTGGAGGACTTTATGCTGGCATTTTTCAGAAAGAGTACAGTTGTTTGGGATGATTATAGGCAATCAGCATTTCCCAGATTGAACTGTGTTTACCTCGTTGACTGGCTGCTCCCCAGTGCCTGGTGGGGGTGCACAGCTCATCCTGTTGCTACCAGTGTCAGGTCTTGGGTTGACTGAGGGGAACCAGACTCAGGGCCTTCGGAAAAAGCCTGCCAAAGCAGGATGGATTGTGAGGGGGGAAACCCAAGCACTCATTTGGGAGGAATGAGAGAGTTTTGATGATGGAATATGAGACCTGTTCCAATAGAAGAGCAGACCTAATCTCAGGCTCACCCATCAGAGTGTTAAGGCACAAAAGTCTCTTAAAATTCATGTCTGAAATCAATGAATATTAAGAAATCAAAGGAGATCTTCTGAATTTAGTGGAGAAATCTTCCTTGGAAATCGTGGAACCCACTATTCAATAAAGGTAGCCACAAGCCACACATGGCTACCGAACACCTGAAATATGGCTAGTCCAAATTGAGATGTGCTGTAAAATACACAAAAAAAATTTACATTTCAAAAAAAGTAAAATATCTCATCATTAATTTTCTATTTTGACTACATGTGGAAATGATCATATTTTACATATATTGGGTTAAACAAAATATGTTATTAAAATTAATTTAGCTTGTTTGTTTGCTTCTTTAATGTGGCTACTAGAAAATTTTAACTACATATATGACTCACTTTATAATTCCATTGAACAGCACTGCTTTGTTGTTTTTGTTAGGTGATGTCGAGTCAGCTCTGATCATAGGGACCCCAAGTACAACAGAAAGAACCAGTGCCCGGTCCTGTGCCATCCTCACAATCGTTGCTATGTTTCGGCGCATTGTTGCAGCCTCTGTGTCAATCCGTCTTGTTGAGGGTCTTCCTCTCTTTCACTGACCCTCTACTTTACCAAGCATGATGTCCTTCTCCAGGGACTGATCTCTCCTGATAACATGTCCAAAGTATGTGAGACATAGTCTCACCATCCTTGCTTCTAAGGAGCATCCTGGTCGTATGTCTTCCGAGACACACTTGTTCATTCTTCTGGCAGTCCATGGTATATTCAATATTCTTCACCAACACCACAATTCAAAGGCATCAATTCTTCTTTGGTCTTTCTTGTTCGCTGCCAGCTTTCGCATGCATAAGAGGTGATTGAAAACACCATGGCTTGGGTCAGGTGCACCTTAGTCTTCAAGGTGACATCTTTGCTTTTCAACACTTTAAAGAGGTTTTTTGCAGCAGATTTGCCTGATGCAATGCATCATTTGATTTCTTGACTGCTGCTTCCATAGGTGTTGATTGTGGATCCAAGTAAAATTAAATCCTTGACAACTTCAGTCTTTTCTATCATAATGTTGCTTATTGGTCCAGTTGTGAGGATTTTTGTTTTCTTTATGTTGAGGTGTAATCCATACTGAAGGCTGTAGTCTTTGATATTCATCAGTAAGTGCATCAAGTCCTCTTCACTTTTAGCAAGCAAAGTTGTGTCATCTGCATATTGAAGGTTGTTAATTAGTCTTCCTCCAATCCTGATGCCCCATTCTTCTTCATATAGTCCAGCTTCTCGGATTATTTGCTCAGCAAACAGATTGAATATATATAGTGAAAGGATACAACCCTGATGCACACCTTCCCTGATTTTAAACCACATGATATTACCTTGTTCTGTTTGAATGACTGCCTCTTGGTCTATGTACAGGTTCCTCATGAGCACATTTAAGTGTTCTAGAATTCCCGTTCTTTGTAATGTTATCTATAATTTGTTATGATCCACACAGTAGAATGCCTTTGCATAGTCAATAAAGCGCAGGTAAAATTCTTTCTGGTATTCTCTGCTTTCAGTCAAGATCCATCTGACATCAGCAATGATATCCCTGATTCTACATCTACTTATGAACCCAGCTTGAATTTCTGGTATTCCCTGTCGATGTACTGCTGCAACCATTTTTGTATTATCTTCAGCAAACTTTTACTTGCCTGTGATATTAATGATATTGTTCAATAATTTCTGCTTTCTGTTGGATCACCTTTCTTTGGAATGGGCACAAATATGGATCTCTTCCAGTTGGTTGGCCAGGTAGCTGTCTTCCAAATTTCTTGGCATAGACGAGTGAGTGCTTCCAGCGTTGCATCTGTTTGTTGAAACATCTCCATTGGTCAATTCCTGGAGCCTTGTTTCTCACCAATGCCTTCAAAGCAGCTTTGACTTCTTCCTTTAGTACCATCAGTTCTTGATCATATGCTGCCTCCTGAAATGGTTGAACGTCAACAAATTCTTTTTGGCATGGTGACTCTGAGTATTCCTTCCATCTCCTTTGCTGCTTCCTTCATCATTCAATATTTTGCCTGAAGAATCCTTCAATATTGTAACTCAAGGCATGAATTTCATCTTCAGTTCTTCCAGCTTGAGAAATGCTGAGCATGTTCTTCCCTTTTGGTTTTCTAACTCCAGATCTTTGCACATTTCATCATAATACTTTATTTTGTCTTCTCAAGCCGCCCTTTGAAAGCTTCTGTTCAGCTCTTTTACTTCATCATTTCTATCGATTGCTTTAGCTACTCTACATTCAAGAGCAAGTTTCAGAGTCTTCTGACAGCCATTTTTGTCCCTTCTTTCTGTTCTTTTTAATGACCTTTTACTTTCTTCATGTATGATGTCCTGGATGTTATCCCACAACTCGTCTGGTCTTTGCTCATTAGTATTAAATGTGTTAAATCTGTTCTTGAGGTTGTCTGTAAATTCAGATGGAATATACTCAGGGTTGTACTTTTGCTCTCATGGACTTATTTTAACTTTCATCAGCTCTAACTGGAACTTGCATACGAGCAATTGATGGTGTCTTCTGCAGTCAACCCCTGGCCTTTTTCTGACTGATGATATTGAGTTTCTCCATTGTATTTTTCCACAGATGTAGTTGATTTGATTCCTGTGTGTTCCATCCAGACGGGTCAACGTATATAGTTGCCATTTATGTTGTTGATAAAAGGTATTTGGAATGAATAAGCCATTGGTCTTGCAAAATTCTGTCATGCAATAGTCAATGTTGTTTCTATCACCAAGGCTATATTTTCCAACTACTAATCCTTCTTTGGTTCTAACTTTTGCATTCCAGTCACTAGTAATTATCAATGCATCTTGATTGCATGTTTGATCAATTTCAGACTACAGAAGTTGGTTAATCTTCAATTTCTTCATCTTTGGCATTGGTGGTTGGTGCATAAATTTGAATAATAGTTGTATTAACTGGTCTTCCTTGCAGGCATATGGATATTATCCTATCACTGACAGCTTTGTTTTTCAGGATAAAACCATTACCCGTTTCTGTCGAGTCGCTATGAGTTCTTCAGGATAGATCTTGAAATGTTCTTTTTGACAATGAATGCCACATCATTCCTCTTCAATTTGTTATTCCTGGCATAGTAGACCATATGATTGTCTTCTTCAAAATGGCCAATACCAGTCTCTTTCAGCTCATTAATGCCTAAGATATTTATCTTGAAGCTTTCCATTTTATTATTGACAATGTCCAGTTTTCCTAGCTTCGTACTTTGTACCATGTCCTGCTTATTAGTGGACGTTTGCAGCTGTTTTTTCTCATTTTGAGTCATGCCACATCAGCAAATGAAGGCCTCGAAAACTTGACTCCATCCATGTCATTAATGTCGACTCTACTTTGTAGAGGCAGCTCTTCCCCGGTCGTATTTTGAGTGCCTTCCAACCTGAAGGAAACCCCGGTGGTGTAGTGGTTAAGAGCTACAGCTGCTAACCAAAAGGATAGCAGTTCAAATCCACCAGGTGCTCCTTGGAAACCATATGGGGCAGTTCTACCCTGTCCTATAGGGTCGCTATGGGTTGAAATTGACTCAGCGGCAATGGGTTTGGTTTTTTTGGTTTTCCAACCTGAGGGGCTCACTATATCAGACAATGTTCTGCTGTTATTTGTAAGGTTTTCACTGGCTAATTTTTTTTAGAAGTAAATCACCAGGTCCTTCTTCTTAGTCTGTCTTAGTCTGGAAGCTCCACTGAAGCCTGTCCACCATGGATGACCCTGCTGGTATTTGAAATGCCAGTGGCATAGCTTCCAGCAGCATCACAGCAACATGCAAACCACCACAGTACAACAAACTGACAGACGAGTGGTGGAGCACTGCTTTAGAACTTCACAAAGAATTTTTTTTCCTATTAATAACTCCAGTTAATAGTTACCTTCACTTTATGCGCTGGTTACAAGGGTCTTAGGCTGTTAGCCACCCTTATTTGTCTGTGCACAGGGCATTATATTAACTACTTTGCACGAATGAGCTTATGTAATCCTTGTAACAGCCTTATGAAGCATGTTTGTGTCATCATGCCTGGTTTTTCAAATGAGAAAAGTGAGGCTTAGAGAATTTAAGTGACTTACCCAAGATCAAGTAAGTAGCAGCGGCAGGATTTGAACCATGTCTTTCTGATGCCAAGCCCTATAGATTCTCTGGTTAATAAAAGCTTCTCAAAAGTTGGTCCACCTAAAAGACTATGTCATGTTTTGAAATGTGCTCTGGCAAGTAGTCAGGACATCTGAGCTGTGGTTGCCACCTTATCAACTGAGCTGCCTTGGGTGAGACACTTGACCGCTTCAACCTCACTTTCCTCGTCTGTAAAATGGAGATTATTCATGCAGTTATTTTTTCATTCCGTGAACATTTGTTATTGTGCTAAAGTCTGGTCAGATAACCACAAGGGCACATAAAATGATCACGAGAAGGAAACAAAATCCAGTACGAAGACTTTTACAAACTAAAATACACTGGTAATAGAAATGACAAAATGCACTTAACCATTTTACATGATTGTAGGCTTTATGTTTTGTTTTATGTTGCAAAAGTTGAAAACCAAAAAAACCTAACCCATTGCCATCGAGTCGATTCCGACTCATACCAACCCTACACGACAGAGTAGAACTTCCCCATAGGGTTTCCAAGGAGCGCCTGGTAGATTCAAACTGCTGATCTTTTGGTTAGCAGCTGGATTCTTAAGCACTACGCTGCCAGGGTTTCCATTGCAAAAGTTGAGATACCCAAAATTCAAGTCATAGTGATGAAGAGGCACATGAAGAACCTAAAAATATTCAGGATCGGTGGAGGGAAGTTGGTTGTTAGAGATGATCTTTTCTCCAATAGCGTCCTGTTGCTCTCAAAATTAAATCCAAGTCCCTTACCTGGATGATTTGGCCCTGAAAGACTTCTTCGGGTGCCACTTTGCCTTCACAACATTGGGCTCCAGCCCCTCCAAGCACCTTTCTGTTCTTTGAATGCAGCCAGCACTTTTCCACCTCTGAACTTTTGCTCTTTTGCTGTTCCCTCTGCAAAGATGCTCACTTCCCCAAACCTTTCAGATCTGGCTCCTTTTTAACTTTCTGATCTCAAAAGCCCTTTCTCCAGAGATGCTTGCCCTGACGACAAGTTGATCACATCAAACCTATTCTTTTTCTCTTTACAAACCAAACCAAACAAGTTGCTGTCGAGTTAATTCCGATTTATGGTGACCTCATATGTGCAGAGTAGAACTGTGTTCCACAGGATTTACAAGACTGTGACGTTTTGGAAGCAAATCCCCAGGCCTTTCTTCAGAGGCACCTCTTTCCAACACTTGTTTATTGTCTGCCTTCTCAGATTGTGAGTTCCAAGAGAGTGTCTTATCATCTTCAACACTCTATTTCCTGCACTCAGAAAAATGCCTGGCTTAATGCTGGCCTTCAATCGATATTTCCTAGATTGCTAAATGCATTAGCCGTAAATCTGATTAAGATTGTTTTAACTGTGTTCCAACTTGGTGCCTTCATTCATCACACTCCCCCGACCCCACCCCAGGTTAGCCACTGTGCTTGGCACTGGGGACGTGGTGGTACATGTCCTGGTCTGTACTCTCAGGGAGCTCTGGAATCAGTGGGTTTCAAAGACAAAATTATCTGCAAATGGAGTTGTCATATTACTGCCATGAACCTTTTGTTTCATTTCACTGTGTACACTGCTAAGGAAATAACCCAACAGAGGTCGAATAACAAGGTAACCTCAAAGTTCAGACTCCCTGTTTACCCATAGCTTCAGACGGTTGTTGCAAAGGCAGCTCCCTGTGCCCTTCTGTTTTTGAAAAACAGATTAGCCATTCCAAAGAACTATGATTATGGTCAGGATCAGGGCTTGTATTTCTAGCTGTGGGAGACTCCAAATGAGAAGATAGTAGGAGTCCAAAGGACACATGTATTTTCAGAGGTTTTAAGGGAAGACAGACCCGTTAATACATCGTTACGTTACGAAAGCAAGTCGTAGACCACTGTGTAGAGCAGATGCTCATTTTTGTTTATATATAGCCTATAAATGTGTGGGGGAAAGAAGAATACATTCTAAATGATTAACTTTGGCTATCTAAGGAGAGTGGAGAGGATGAAATAGACATTATAAATATTTTCTTCACATATGTTCATATCGTTTGATTTATTACAATGAATGTGGATAGATGTTGCATTTTCAAAAGTGAGTGGAGTATTTTTTCACAAAGAAAATGGAAAAAGAAACACCACAAAGCTTCCCTGCATTAAATAGGGAGTACTTTACACATGTTGACTTTTTCCATCTAGGTTCTGTGTCTCAGGTACTAAAGCAAAAATCTGCATCCAGGCTGGGGATCAAAAAATAGGAAGTAAAGACTGAGCTCAGTTCTGGAGAATTTGATGGTGTCTTGGCTCCCTGAATACCACCCCAGTGCACTCCTATATCACAGCTCACTTTTGCAATAGTTAGGACTTCCTAGACTTCTTTAATTGGGAGAGCACCCTTTATTGAGAGCACTTATTATGAGTCAAGTCATTTGTTTACATCATCCCATTTTATTCTTCAGTCAGCCCTTAAAGGGTAGGTATTATTATCCTCACTTACCAATGCGGAAACCAAGGTTCAGAGAGGTTAGATGAATTGCCCAAGGTCACAGAGCTAGTCAGAGGCAGAGCCTAAACTCGAACCTGGCCCTTTCCAACCTTGTGCCCATTTCATCACCAGTTACTACTTCCTTATAAAGGATATGGTGTAATGAGGTAGTGTGCAACTGGTTTCACAGCTGAATTAAATTCTATTCTCAGTGGCCTAATTCTATGCACCTGTGAAAGGCTGCTGTGCTCTGAAAGGCTGCTATGCTCTAAAAGGCTAGTACGCTCTTAACTAGCCTTCCGTGGAGCCTGATAGTTCACCAATAGAATCTATCCCATTGGATAAGGCATCATATTCCCTGGGATCCACTCTCCAAGAACAAGGACCCTTAGAAATGGGTATCGTGTAGCACATTATAAATCATGAACACCGTCATGTGAATTAGTTATCAGAGAAATACATCTAGCAAGAGTCCAAGGAATTGAGACATGGGTAAGATTTGACAGGAGGTGAGGGGTGGGATAGAGAAGGGATAATTATACAGCAGGCTCAGGAATGTCTTGTAGAAGTCATTGTGGGACTCTGGATAACTAAGGGACATGGAGAAGCAAGTCGTAGAAAAGGAAGTTTCCATTAAAGGTATACATCACCACCCAGCACAGGCCTGAGTTCAATTACTGTGCTATTAAGAGCAGAGAAAATCTGCACATATGTGTTTCAGTGCTGCCATTTGTCATAAGGACAATGGGATATAAGACATCTTACCTCAATGAGTGGGAATCAGTCACCCCATCGAGAAGGCGATTCAACGGTCATGTCTCTCAGGAGTCTGCTGACATTGTCTTCTTCAGCACTGAGGGCCAGCAGGCAGCTTCTGGATATTTAGGGGTCTTGGTTTACAAAGCTAGTGGATCTTATCCAGTAATGGATTTCTAGAAGCAATCTAGATGAAACTATTCTGTCTTCTCTCTTGTTTAAATGGAATGTGCTTTTCTCCCCACAGAAAAAACGAACACTGAAGGGCTCCATTGAACTCTCCCGAATCAAATGTGTTGAGATTGTGAAAAGCGACATCAGCATCCCATGCCACTATAAATACCCATTTCAGGTAAGTCCATCAGGCCTAAGAGGGATAGCTCCCATTCCCTGGACTGTGGTTAAAACCCTCAGCCATTGTAAGAGAAGGTGGGGAAGGAATGACTGGTCCTGGATTAGAACTGAGACCAAGCCCTTAAGAAGTCTTCTGTGTTCTTTTAATAAATGACAGATTCATTCAACAAAGATTAAGTACAGAATCTTGAAAATGTTGTTATTTCTCACTGTCTTCTGCCTCATGTCTTTTCTACCTCAAGGAAGGTCCTAATTACTCTGCCTTGAGGGGAGGAAAAAGGCTGTCATCAAGGGCCCCAAGCCTAATGTTCTTCAAGAGCAGTTTACTCCATGATTTGGGGCAACAGATTGAAATCTTTGGTTATAAATTGCTTGGAGGTTCTAGGGTAAGAAGACTCAGATTTTACAGTCTGGGAACCTGCTGGAACTGCATCATCCAATACAGTAGCCACTAGCTACGTGTGGCTATTTAAATTTAAATGTAAATTAATTAAAATGAATTAATATAAAAAACTAAGTTCCTCAGTCACACAAGTCATATTTCACATTTCTATAGCCACCAGCTACTCCTTGGAAACCTTATGGGGCAGGTCTACTCTGTCCTGTAGGGTCACTATGAGCAGGAATCGACTCAACGGCAATGGGTTTGGTTTTTTTGGTTTGGTTTTTTTTGGTTTTATAGCCACATGTGGCTAGTAGCTACCACATGGGACCTTACGTATATAGAACATATCTATCACTGTAGAAAGTTCTTGTGGACGGAGCTGACAGAGGATCTCTTTAGAGGCTTTAGGTCCTGGCATTGTTTAAATCTTGTTACCGCTCGTGGCATTTATAGCTTTGCAGGAGTGGATATCTCCTCGCACATCCAAGGGCATTGTTCTGGTTTGCCAAACTGAGGGGTGAATATTCGTTTTTAATCTGGCATAGAGGAGGATTTTTTTCCTACTAGAAAAGTGACCCCCATGAGTTGGTGGTTTTAGGACTGAAAGTAAAAGGAATGGCACGTATTTTCCAGTCTTTAAGACCTGGTTACAATTGAGGGCATTAAAAAACTGATGAAATACAAAGAAGGTCTGCAGTTTAGTTAATAGTGTGGTACCCACGTGAATTTCCTGGTTTTGAAGCTGTGCTATGGTTACGTAAGATGTTATCACTGGGGAAAGCTAGGTAAAGAGTACACAGGAACTTTCTGTACTGTTTTTGAAATTTTGTGTGTGTCTTCAATGATTTCAAAATAAAAGTTTTTTTAACCAGATTGTACGTTTGTTATCTAATATCTTATTTTTCTCCCATGACAGAAAGATTTTTTTTAATCACTGAAAAATAAATATGAGAAGTAATTGTGCTGTCAAGTCTGCTGTGTTAATGTAGCAATTGCTGACTGGTGGCACACAACTGTGAGGAGGCGCCTATGCTGCAGAGGTTCACCCTGTATCTGCACAGCCCCCAAACACCTGGGTAAAAGTGACCCCAGTTCCCTAATCATCCAGATGTTTGCCTATATGTTGACAAGCACCTGAGATCCAGCCCACAGCCCAGTAAGCCAGATGGGCCTGTGGTCAGTCATTCGTCTCAGAGTGTACGGCTCACCTTGACTCTGTGTACTGTCTCCAGGTCGTGCATGATAACTACCTCCTGTATGTGTTTGCTCCAGACCGAGAGAGCCGGCAACGCTGGGTCCTGGCCCTTAAAGAAGGTGAGTAAACTCCCGTATGACTGAGTCCCTGAGACCCCTTGATCCTATAATGGGCTTTGGTTCTACACTAGAATAGAGTGTCATTTGGGAGCAGCTGATTGATGATCAAACACTTCTCCCTTTTGGTGTTGGTGGAAGGTCCCAAGTTTCCCCTGAGCCCTAGAGGCAGCAAATAGTGTAGTGCAGGGGTTAGCCATATCCAGCCTGCCATTTGTTTATGTAAGATCCCAGGCTAAGAATGGTTTTTATATTTTTAAACGGTTACATAAATACCTACATAATATCTTCAATGTCGCCTCTTGGCTGACAGAGCCTAAAATATTTGCTATCTGGACCTTTAAGAAAAAGTTTGCCAACTCCTAGTATAATGTGAAGATTAAGGGCATGGGTCCTGGAGTTAAATGGATTTGAATCCTGCCACTTACTAGTCGTGTGCACTTGGGAAATTTCCTTAACTACTCCATGCTTCTGTTTCCACATCTATTGTTTAAAAAAAAAAAAAAAAAGAAGACAGGAATAATAGTACCTGCCTCCAAAGCCTGTGAATAAAGTTCTGAGAATTAACCAGGCCCGTAGTCAGCACCCAATAAATGTTACCTAGCTTGTTGTTTCAGATCATCCGTAAAGGTATTTCATAAGCCTTGCCTTCCTGTCAGCATAATTAGGCTAACCAGCCCAGGGTTTAAGTACATGAGATGTGGAGCCAGGCGGCTCAGGTGAAAATCTTAGCCCTGCTAACTATGAAGTGTGTAACCCTGGGCACATTACTTGATCCTTCCACATCTCCATTTCCTCAGCTACAAATTCTGACTAGTAACCTCCTTTTTGGTGTTGTTGGAAGGTCCCAAATTTTCCCCTGGAAACTGGAAGCAACAAATAGTATAGTACAAGAGTTGGCCGAATCCAGCCCATTGTTTGTTTTTGTAAGGCTCCAAACTAAGAAGTGTTTTTATATTTTTTAGTGGTTACATTTTAAATGGTTATATAAGTACATAGTGTGATTGTGAGAATTAAACGAGTCAGTACATAGAAGTAACTGAGAACAATACCCATCCCCAAGAAAGCACTCAGTCAATATTACTATTAGTTCTATTTAGTGCTGGATTTGCCAAGAGAGCTGGGTTTAAATATCAACCTGTCTCTACTCAATGGCAAATAACAACAACAAAGTAAACGCATTGGGACAAAAGCAAACCATCTGAAATCTCTAGAGCCACAATTACTCTAGCTGGAAAAAATGAGAATAAAAATCTGAGTCCCGGCTTTTTCCACAGTTATTGCCTCAAATGGGGTCCCAACAGGCAGTGCTAGGCCATTTGGCTATCTCGACTAATCACCCAGACTCATGCGGCAGGGTCAAATCCCAGAGAGTTATAAAGTTGGTGCGTTGATAGAGTAACAAAGAAATAATTCTTCTTTTGGCACCAACCCCTTTCAGAAACAAGGAACAACAACAGTTTGGTACCCAAGTATCATCCTAATTTCTGGATAGACGGGAGGTGGAGGTGCTGTGCCCAGCTGGAGAAGCTTGCAGCAGGCTGTGCCGAGTACGACCCAACCAAAAACGGTAAGAAACTGAGGAGTTCCCTTTCTTCTTTTTGAAATGACTGAGCTCTGTGCTCTTAGGTAATAAAAGCTCTCTGGAGTGTCAGGGATTGGATAGAAAACTCTGGGTTTTCAGAATTTTCAGAAAGGAATCTTCTGCTTCTACCACAAGTTTGCTGATTTCTTTTCCCCCATCTCAAAGCTGATGTCTTTATAGCTCCTTGCTACTCAAAGCATGGTCCTTGGACTAACAGCATCAAAATGACCTGGGAGCGAGTGAGAAATGCAGGTTCTCTGGCCTCACCCTAGACCTACTAGATCAAAGTTTGTATTTTCACAAGATCCCCAGGAGATTTATGTGCATAGTGAGGTTTAAGAAGCACTGCTGTAACCCTTCCCGGTAGGAAATGGGAATGGCATTACTGAAGTACTGTTGTTAGTTACCATCAAGTCAGCTGCAACTCATGGCGACCCCAGGTCTAAGAGAACAAAACATTGCCCAGTCCTGTACCATCGTTGGTATGCTCACCTCCATTGTTGCAGACACTGTATTTTCAGTGCCTTCCAACATAGGGGGTCATCTTCTAGCACTATATTGGACAATATTCTGTTGTGATCCATCGGGTTTTCACTGGCTGATTTTTGGAAGTAGATTGCTAGGCCTTTCTTCCTAGCGTATCTTAGCTTGGAAGCTCTGCTGAAACCTATCTACCATGGGTGACCCTGCTGATATTTGAAATACTGGTGGCATAGCTTCCAGCCTCATGGCAACATGCAAGCCACCACAGTATGACAAACTGACAGACAGTGGTGGACTTAAGTATCAGAGACAGCCTTTATGGATATATAATACTATTTATTCACAGTGGTATCACATCATTCATGTGCTTCATTACATGAATTCAGCTCTGTGCACTTAGGGAGGGGGGTAGGGAAGGGAAGTAAAAAAAAAAAAAAAATCTTTTTTTTACTCAATGGCTTCTTCTCACCTCTGCTTCAGACTTGCCGTTGACCTCCACAGTCTCAGAGAAAAGAAGGCCACAGCACAGTCTAAAAAAAAAGTGAAAACAAAAGTTGTTTCTTGGCCTTTGCGGTCAAAGGCTTGGGTCATGGGAATTTAAGGGCAACTCAATTTTAACTTCTGTGCTGACTGTGGAACCTTAACACCCCAGTAAAGTGCAACTCCACTGTTACGCACTTCTACATGCATTATGCTCTCAAGGAAGATGGTGTGATGTTAAAGAAATGGAAGCCATGAGTAGGTTGGTCTGCCCAAGGTCACGTAGCTTGGAAGTGCTCTGCAAATTGATTGGTGAATAGGAATGATGGCCCATGTGGATCATTTTGCTTGCACTCTTCTCTCCCCTCAACCTCCATTACCTGTTACCTTTTCTCTTCTGTCAATTTCTTTTTTGCACTAAAACTTAAGACCTCTGATTGACAAACTCTAGGCGGATGCACTAAATGTAACACATGGACTGGTTTTCCGTGGTTTCCTGAGTCACAGCCCTGCCCAGTAACACTTTAAAAACCACCACGTCTCATCCTCCACTTTGGGAAAGAAAGTCGTTCAAGTCTACGAGTCCTTTGGCCCAGAAAATTAATATTTATCAAGGCAGCAATACCCTACGTTAGCCCTGTTGACCATGCCTTGCTTATGAAGCCCAGTATTTAATGAAAAAGAGTTGGAAGGTTTTATATGGGTGGAATCCACCACAGTAATAAGATGGCATGGGCTTCTCTCAGTGAGTGAAAGGCCCTTTCCAAAGCCAGAGATCTGGTCTTCAAATTCCTCTCAGCACCTTGCTGTGGGGACCACTGATAAGTCAGTTGGCCCTAATGTCCTCATCTCTAAAATGCTAAGGGAGGCTTTAGGAGGCCTAGTATGAAATAATCACTAAGCTTCCTTTCACTTCTGAAGTTCTTTGAATCTGTGTTTCCATTTTGCAATTTACATCATTCACATTGCAGCTATTCCTCTCTAGGGTACACAGTATTTCCCCGAACTGAGTGGTAGACACACTGAGGTGTTAGGAGCATCTGAATGACTCACCAGGACTGCTCTTAGGGAGGGCAGGGGGCTGGTTATGTTGAACTTTTCCCCATGTAAACCCAGGGCCTAACTACTCATGGTCACTTCTGGGGGTGCCCCATGCATTTGCTCAGCTAGTGGTCCTGCTGTTGCATTTCCGCCCTCTGCCATTTCCCCTTCTGAACATCTCCTCACTCTCCCCTCTTCGAAACTGCTTCAATTGCTCCGTGTACCACAGTTTTGACAGCATTTGGAGCAGAGCTTCAAGAAGCACACTGTACTGTGAACATAGCACATGGCCATCTGCTCTGGGTGAAAGCGCATAGGATTCCTGGTGTTGGGTTCATGTACAGCACAGGGTCTAAGAGCATGCGGCTTCAGAGTGAAAAGCCTCTGAGTTCCAACCCCATCACTTCCTTGCTATGTACCTTCATATATGTTATTCAATCCCTCTGAGCCTTTGAGCCAGTTTCCTCACTTGTAAAATGGGGGTAATGATAAGTAGATACTTAGCGGAGATTGTTGGAAGACTCAACTGATTTATGGAATGCTCTTAGCACAGCTGCTGGCACTTATGAGCTCTTGATAAATGGTAACTGTGTCTACTCATCTTATTTGTGGGCAGGAGAATCTGAGGCTTAGATATAGTGCTACAGGCAGGAGTGTGTGTGTGTGTGTCTGTGTGTGTGTGTTGGGAGGTGGTTAGATGGCTTGGAAAGAAGCAGAGGTGGTTGAACAAAAACGAGCCCTACTACACCCAGCCCACAGCAATACCCATTTCTGTGGTGAGAACTGGCCCTGATCCTCACCATGTACTAATTGAGCACAGAGGGAGAGGAAGGAAGGGAAGAGCAAGGCCAGAGGATGAAGAAAGACAGAACAGTCACTGAATGTTCAATGTTGGAAGGGGCCCAAGGCCACACAGCTTGTGTATGGTGGAGCTGGGATTAGAACACAAGTCTCCTGGTTCCAAGTTGAGTGCTGAATAGGAACCATACTTTCTATTATGTGCGTTTTCCTTCCTACCCTTCTTGTCTTCTAACTGTATGCCCACATCAATGCCCTGTCCTGTTTTTGCTTACGGAGTTGGCACAGGGGCTGGGCTCCAGTTTCAAAAGGAGAATCTCCTCTGCCATATCCCTGACATGGGGATATGCCAATTGAAGGAGCTCACTGCCTATCTTTGTAGCCCATCTCCTTCTTATCTCTAATTATTAAGGCGTCTTAGGTAGAAGCCTGTGCAGTGCCTCCCAGACCCACAGACACACAGCTTTGTTCTGTTGATTTCAGGCCTGTCCTTTGAAGTGCCACAAAGGAGATATAGTGAGAGACAGAGAGGGAGAGATAAAAGGAAGTAGAGAGTGAAGAGAGGAGAGAGAAGGAAAGGAGGAGAAAGTAGGGAAAAGGAGAAAAGAAGGAAGAGCATGAGGAGAGATAAAGAAGGGAGGCGAGACAGGGAGACACAGAGAGATAAAAAGAGAGAGGGAGAGATGTTGCAGGGTTCTGTTTGGGAAGACAGCAAGAATACGTATTCAGATGCCTAAGGCAACTAAAAATGGATACCACCCTCTCAAAAAGCAGTACAGTGGCCTCCCACCTCTTCCACTCCCTCCCCAAGCCACCACAGCATCAGGAAGCCAGTGAGTCACAGTCTCCTTGAGTCATTGATTCCCACTCCTGGGTTTAGCAGGTGCCAGGTACATTCGTGGAAGGCTCTGTGTCTACAGAGAAGGGCACACACCTAACCCTGCTGTCAGACCCTTTGGCTTAGGTTTTTCCTAGGGATACAGAAAGGGAGAGGCCGAGAATGTTGACTTCTGGAAGTTTCCAGTATCTCCTAGAAAAAGGAATCAGGAACCAGCAGGCTGAAAGAAATTAATCACAGGTTCTAACCATGCCGATTCTGGTTTCTCTGTGTCTCATCTTCTCCTTCTGGCCCCTTTTCTTGTGTTGTTCTCCTTGAGGCCCCTTTTCTCTGAAAAGCCCCCCTGGCTGCTCACCTCCGGCTGGGCTCGTGTAGTTTCATGCTCATTTTCTTTTTCTGTTTTTCTTGTTTCAGCTTCAAAGAAGCCTCTTCCTCCTACTCCTGAAGATAACAGGGTGAGTGAGCTCTCAAGCTCCAGATGCGGGGCGGGGGGCGGGGGGCTCACGGTGCTGCAGGCTGCTCGACTAGCATGTTCCCACTCGCATTTCCCCTCTGTCTGCCATATCTCTCAGAGCCTGGGTCAACGTAGCAGAAGTCGTGACTCAGTTGAACTCAACACATTGGGTATCTTGGGACTGAATTGTCTCATCGGTCTGTCCACGTAAAAGGACCAATCAGTTGCTAAATTTCCACCTCACTTTATTCACTCGACAAACAGCTGTTGATATCAAGCTGTGTGCCTAGCCACATGACCACTTTGGGGTGAAAAAATGGCTCATGTCTTTATAAAGTTGTGTATTTACTCTATACCTTGACGTATAAACAGTTTGAAGGCAAGCGTTCAATAATAGTTTACATTTTTAAAGCAGTTCCACCGTTATTATAGTTCAATACTCCCTCTTCTGCCCCTTTCAAAGGGTTATAGTTTTATTCTTATCTTAAAGTTTAGGAAATGAAGCCCCAAGAGAGGTTTTGAGGCTTGTCCAAGGCCGCTCAGCAACTTAGTGGTAAAGCTAGTAGGATGCAGAGTATCTGGTGTGGTGGTCTTCACTCTAGTGGTAGTTCTCAAATGGTAGTCCATGGACCAGCAGAATTGGAATCACCTGGAAGCTTGTTTGGAGCCCTGATGGCACCATAGTTAAGGGATCAGGCTGCTAACCCAAAGGTTGGCAGTTCGAATCTACCAGCCACTCCTTGGAAACCCTTTGGGGCAGTACTACTCAGCAACAGGTTTGGTTTTGGTTTTTTTGAAAGCTTGTTTGGAATGCAAATTCTCAGGCCCCTTCTGAGAGCCACTGTATCCAAAACTCTAGGGATAGAGCCCAGGGATCTGTGTTTTAATAAGCCTCCAGGCAATTCTGAGGCACGCTCAAGTTTGAGAACCATTGGCCTATGGTATACTGAGTTCCATTACTTAGACAATGTACAATCTACTCTGGGGAAGCTTATTCTGTCAATGAGAAAAAAATAAATACGAGAGTGAAGGATCAGCCTTCACTTTGTGGTCATATTGACGCCAGTATCCACATTTGAGTTGACCATTTGCCGTGGAGTCGACTCCAACTCATGTGACCCCAGGTGTGTCAGAGTAGAACGGTTTTCAATGGCTGATCTTTCAGAAGTAGATCACCAGGCTTTTCTTCCAAGGTGCCTCTGGGTGGACTGGAACCGCCAACGTTTTGGTTAGCAGCTGAGCATATTAACCATTTGTACCACCCAGGAACTCCCCACATTTGAGTACTTGCCCTTTATTGCAGAACCTACTGATTCTACTTCCTGATGCTTCTTCCTGAAGGATGAGCTTTGCTTTTTTTCCCTTCTGCTGACATGATGAAATTTTAAATCTGGCAGCTTCCCCATGCAGATAGGCTCAGAATCCTCAACACCTTGGGCTGGTTATTAGATCTGTCATCAGCCTACCCCCAGCAAGAGGAAAGAAATGTATGTGAACTGTAGCAGAAAATGAGCTCTCTTCCCTCTTCTTTCATTGATCATCTAAAGAACATTTCCCTACCTTCCTTGGACATATGGTTTGGGATCCCACTGCCCTGGCTTACAGTTGGTTCCTCCCCAGTCTCACCTAAATCCACACCTCTAGATCTTAACCCAGTCTGCTCTCATCTTCTTTTCGGCATAAATGAAAGGGGAAGACAGAAAATGCTGCCAGTCTGTTCTTCCTCAGTCCAAGTCATCTGGATTTTCAGACTTCTTAAAGAAGCAGTGTTGATACTGTTTTTAACATTCTGACCACAAGGGTTTTAGAATTACTGTTTTGGTTTCAACCACACATCCATTTCAATGTTTCTCTTACTTTGAGCCACTGGAATACATTTCTCTCTTCACCTTCTTGTTCCGTCCCCTAAGTGGTGATGGCATCTTGGGTTGGCGTATAGAAAAGCTAGATTTTTAATCCAAGATCTAAGCTAACAGGCCTAACGTTCCATGTGGAGGAGACAGTGGGATAGGATCAGCTCACCAAAGGGTGAGGGCGGCTCTTTTTTGGTCAGGATGGACACTATCCATGATCAGTGTAACTGACAATTTCAGGCCTCTAGCCTATGGATGAAAACAAGATCATGTGCACATTGAAGCCCAAATTCCAATTCCTCTTGGCCCCTATTACATACCTGGGAACTCAGCTTCTCCTTCAAGGCTTCTTCCAATCTTGGTTTCCTGAGGGGCCACTCAGGAACATGCCTGTCTCTGTCCTTTCTTCTTGCCTTCCTGTTAACACACTTTATCCCTGCCATTGCTACCTGAACTCTCTGGGAAAGCCTCTCTCAGCTCAGTGGAGCTCTCTCCAGCCAAGACCAGGCGAAGCTCTTAGAGGCCAGGGCTGTTCTGAGGCCTGAAGCAGAGTGGCTGGGAGACAGGCCTCTCATCTATCCCTCCCTCCCCTTATCACCTGAGCCACAACCAGCCCTTTTGAGCCCAGAGTCTCACAGTCTCACCAAACGCTGTCCTTCCATTTTCGCACTCTAATCTAGTGAGTCCCAACCCTATCAGACCCAATGCCCCCTTTTTGTAACAAATACTTTACAAATCCCCTTTTATTATCCAGAAAAGAAATTCAGATATAATATAACTTACCATTTATTGATTTCTAGAAATCAATAAATGCTGTCTCTGTAATTTAAAAAATAAACCAGGTTAAGTACTCAAATAAATAAAGGAAAATAATTTGCATAAAATAATATATATTTCTATATATAAATACTGGATCATGACTGTACTGGAAGATATAATGAAATAGTTGATTGCATGCACTTGTAGGTAGAATTCCAGTGAATTTGCCAGCGCAAATGTAGACTGATACAGGGATGTTGTATCAGTGACTCAAACACAGTGTCACCATCTGTGATATGATTTTCCAAATGGTGAATAATTCTTGGTAAAGTTCAGTAACTAGACCATACTAAACTGAAATTTGGGAAACTAAACCAAATATAATATTCCCTTAATGCACAAGGTAGTTGTATTCCTGGAAAACCCAGTACTTTGTATAGGGTAGAGGTAGGATCTAGGCTCAGATCATTATTATATATTATTATCATAAACATGTTTCTTACCACATGACTGTCTAACAGGGAAAGGTCTCTGGGTGGTGCAAACAGTTTGTGCTTGCCTGCTAACCGTAAGGTTGGTGGTTTGCAGCAGTGCCGCAAAAGAAAGGCCTGGCAATCTACTTTCAAAAAAATCACAGCCATTGAAAACCCTATGGAACACAGTTCTACTCTGAAACATGTGAGGTTGCCATGAGTCGGAATCAACTTGATGGCAGCGGGTTTGGTTTTGGTTTTGGTCAAACAGGACATTCAAAAGTTGTACAGGATATGGGACACTGCCGTACGTTTTGTATTCCTGGCCATCACCCACTAAATGGCATTAGCACACCTCAATGTCTGTGACGTTCAGAACACTCCCAAAGATGTCCAAAATGTCCCCTATGTGATGGTACCACCATGACTTGAGAATTGCTGCTCTGACCCTCCTGCTCAGAGGGATGAATCAGTTAGTTGAGATGGATACCAATCCATTTCCCTCTATCTTCTTCAGGTGTCCTGGAATGCAACTCTTCCCTCTATTAGCTCTTAGAACAAAAGCTGCAGGCCCATTGACTCATGTCTGTAGGTACGCAAGACACCACCACTTCAAAAGCTCCACAAATATCTGGACTTCACATTCCAGTCTGGGCTCAGCTAGGATGACATACTACATAAGTATGACAAGGCTTTTCTTTTTTAGCTTCATTATTTTTATGCTGCCAAATGCTGCAATGTACTCAGATAAATCACATTTTGGCCAGCAATCTCAATCTCTTCCCATAGTTACCCTTTTAAAAAACATGCCAACCCGTAGCAAGTATGCCCATCCTGAAATCTTGTTACAGTTTGCTTTACAGTCTCTTCTTCATGTCCTCAATATCTTGTCCTAAGGAAGATACTTAGGAGTAGAGATTTGGGTAAAAGAATGCCCACAAGAGAAAGAAGGGAGACCATGCACTTTAGTGGAGAAGGCATTGAGACTAATTCAAGCTCTAAACTTGGCCACATCCATTTCCCCATCTGTGCCTCAGTGTACCCATTCAAAATGAGTTGGATTAAATGATCTTTCACAGGCATTCTAGCTCCAATAATCTATAATTCTACTGAGCTAGACAACCCACAAATCAAATCAGCAAAGCATCAACTGAGCGATTTAATATAGACTGCATCATCTTCCCCCAGAATGTGATGTGTCCGGCAGACAGCCTGTGATGTGTGACATGGTACACGTACAGAAAGCAGCAGATGCTTGAGAAAAGCGTGTGACTGCCTGGAATTCACTGCAGTCAGAATTTACCTCGCAGAAGGAAAGGGGCGATGAATCCAGCTCTTTATTGTGTTTGTCTCATATTCAGCAGTGTAATCCTAACTCATAAAGAGAGCCAACTAGAAGAAGCGAGATTGCTTCAGTGAATATCCCAGTGGATTATAGAAACTGGTGTGTTGATCTGGCATAGACTCAGGAGCAAGTAACAGCGCAAGGATTTGCTAACCTTGTTCTGCATTTTGCCTCCTTTTTGTATATTTGCTTGATTTTGTTGTCTCCCTCACCCAGCGGTCACTTCAGGAACCTGAGGAAACCTTGGTCATTGCCTTGTATGACTACCAAACAAATGACCCACAGGAACTCACACTTCGCCGCAATGAAGAATACTACCTGCTGGACAGTTCTGAAATTCATTGGTGGAGAGTTCAGGACAGGAACGGGTAAGGAGCTTCTGTGGTGACTGTGGAGTCCCTGGGTAGTACAAACAGTTAATGCGCTTGGCTGCTAACTGAAAGGTTGGAGGTTCAAGTCTACCCAGAGGCACTTCAGAAGAAAGGCCTAGTGATCTGCTTCTGAAAAATCCGCCATTGAAAACTTATGGAGTACAGTTCTGCTCTGACACACATGGGATTGCCATGAATCAGAGATGACTCGATGGCAACTGGTGGTTACTGTTCCAGGGTTTGATGTGTGGTAGGGAAAAAGAAAACACTGGAATGATGGATGCTACTTCTCTCAGCATGATCACTACACTGAGTTAGGAGAGGAAAACCGAGGTAGAAGAAAGAGGGAGGAAGAGGAAGTAGCTGAGGGGAGTTTTACCTCTTCTCAGAAGTGGCTGGGAGGCAGTCACTTGCTATGCTTACTCCCTGTACCCCATCTTAAGCACTCTTATCTAAAAACCCCCTGGGTTTTTCCACTGACATCCACAGTTTGGGAGAATGGTGACTTTTTTTTTTTTTTTTTTGGCAAAACATTATTATTCTCGAGTGTTTAAGTGAGGATGAAGGTACATCCCATTGTGAAGAGCTTATTTTGGTGGGAAGAAAGGCACATAGAAATGGCACAGATTGGATACTTTAAGAAGTATCAAAAAGAAGATAGTAAGATTTAGTTACAATCACAGTCATTGAACTAGCCATCCAAATGGTTCATGGAGAAAGTAAACTTGTGCAAATATTAACTGACCACTATAGAATTCTTGAATAGAAAAATCATATGAGCCTTTACCTAATGTGAAATACAACATAATTACTGTTATTAACCTTTAGAATGCTCTGGGATGTATATGACTTTGATACCAGTGCCTAGTTGAAATGCATCAGATTCACACTGTAACATTTTTCCCTCAATATAAGAGAGGCATGTACCCATGCCCTAAAATATTCTCCAGAATATAACTTCAATGACTGCATAAATCCAGCATATAAATATACCATAATTTGACAAATTCCCTCTTGTTTGGTATTTTGATTGTTTTTAATATTTTGCAAATATTAATAACACTGCAGTGAACACCCTTGTATGTTAATATTAAAGGTTTAAAACATTTTTAAAGTATGGGGTTATTATTAATTAAAAATATAAAAAGAAAAAGAAAATGTCCCATCATTGCAACATCTGGATACCTATGTCGGTAATTTATTTAAAAAAAAAAAAAAATACTACCAGTACAAAGAAACATACATGAAAAATAAGCCATCTTCCTTCCTCCCCACATCAATTCCAAAAGTAATTACTATTAACTCTTTTTTGTGTATCCTTGGAAAAAAAGTTATTCATATACAAATTCAAAAAAACCATTACCTTGAGTCGATTCTGATTCTTAGCGACCCTATAAGACAGAGTAGAACTGCCCCACAGGGTTTCCAGTGTTGTAATCTTTACGGAAGCAGCCTGCCACATCTTTCTACCGAGGAGCAGCTGTAGGTTCAAACCTCTGACCATTTGGTTAGCAGCCAAGTGCTTCAACCACTGTGCCCCCAGGTTCCTCATATACAAATACACCCTTTTTTCATTTACACGCTAAGCCTACATTCCTGCTCTTCATTTTGGTTTTAACCATTAATGATGTATCTTGAGAATCTTTTCACATCAGCACATGCAGACCTATCCCATTTTTTAAAGATTTGCATAGTATTAGAATGTATGATTGTATTGTAAATCTTTAAGCAATCTTTCATTGTGGGACATGAAGTTTCCAGCTTTGTTTTCTTTGTTTGCTATTTCAATCAAGGCCCTGAAATGAAGATCTTTTGCTCATGTATCTTGGCAGTCTTTTGAGAATATATATTTATCTACAGGACATATTTCTAACTCTGTAACTGTTGAATCTGAGTATATGGTATCTTCATTTTTATAGGTAATTCCCTCAAAAAGATTGCCAAATTTTCATATCCACCGACAGGTTTATGGAAGTGCCTATTTTGCTACATCCTCACCAATACTGAGTATCATTAAATATTTAAAAAAAAAAAAAAAGCCAATTTGAGAGATTTTAAAAAGGGGTGCAAATATCTTTTTTTAATTTTATTTTTCTTTCGGGGTATAAATATCTTTAAGGTTAAGACTTTACATTTACGTACACCAAAATTTACATTTTGAGGGGGCTGGGTAATGTGTGATTAAATCAAGAACTGTTTGGGAGGCAGTAGAGCCTGGTAGCTAAGAACAGACCCCAAAGACCCTGATCTAGAGCCTTGCTCTCCAGCTCACTCCTGGAGGCAAATTAGGCTGGTCACATGACCGTCTCATTGCCCTTTCTGGGCAGACCCATATCAGGAGCAAACTCCAGGCTGCCTGGATCTACAAACACCAAAGAAACTTACGCAGAAATTCACCAGTTTAAAAAAAAAGAAATTCACCAGTTCAATCAACTGACATTTAGTACCGCTGATGTGCCAGGAAATTTCTTTTCCTAGTTCTTACTTCCCCAAATGACAGTTTACCCTTTGAACAGTGGCCTGTGGAAAGGCTTAACTCTTGGCACTTCAAAGAGCATCAAAGAGGACACCTCAGAGGCCAATCTGCATTGTGGGAATTTCCCAGTGTTGCTTTGTAATAGTGCGGTATGGTGGAAAGTACACGAGACGGGGAGACAGGAGATTTGGACTTTAATACTTGGACAGTCACTCTTGTTGTATATGGCTTTGGACAAGTCACTTAACCTCAGTGAATCCATTTCCTTATCTGCAAAATGTAAATGACAATATCAGCTTTATTTATCTCACAGTGTTGAGAACATCAATGAGATGATGGAAGTGAAAGGGCTTCGTAAATTCTATATCATGTACAAGTGAAAAGAATTATTATCATTTGTGTTGATAACCCAGCTTTAGTTGGTGTATTAAAACACAGTAATTCTATTTGAAAGCAAAAATATTTTTTATTAATATAGTTGTAAACACATGGTATGGCAAAGAGAGGCGTAACTAAGGGGAATTCCAAAAGAGAGCTACAGAAGGAATGGCCAATAATTTTCAAACATGCTATCTCCCATCAATTGGCAGTGGCTGCCTTGGGTACCATCATAAGGATGATTCTGAGGCCCAATGTCCAAATCTCCAAAGAAAGTGTGCCATGATAGATTGGCAATGTCTGCCACGGGCACAAGGTACAAGATAATTATCCTGTGTTGGAATCTCTGTTCTTGATTTCTTCACCCCTCAAAACCACTCATTGACATACATTACACATTCCCCATTAAACATAATCACTAGGCTGAGAAATTGCCTTATTCTGCAAAACAGTTAAAACAGTTTATGGAGTAAGAAGCAAGAAACTATTAGGCATTCTTTTGTAGATTGGCTGAGTCCAAATTAGTGATAATCCAGTTTAGGTTCCTCTTTTTACAGGTACAAAGTCAGAGGCCCAGAGAGCGGAAGTGACAGCGCTCTCACCTTGTGGTATTAAATGAGACAATGAATGTGAAAGTGCTTTGAAAACTACAAAGTTACGCACGAATATAAAGTATTTCGCTATTCTGATTAGTCTCTATCTATGCTTCTTTGTTTATGCAGAGTTATTAATTCTTGCTCAAAAGTGACGCCTCCACAAATTCAGCCTGACTTCATCCTATTTTCTCATATTTATACCATTTATATCTGAAGAAGCTTAACTAACCAAAACTATTAGAGAGGCCCTGAGTTAAAAAGCTTACACTATCGACTGGTAGCATCTTTTACGACCTGTGGTTGGAAAGTAGTTTTTTATATTTTAATTACTTTGGTTTCTCGACTATAAAATGATGGCACTAAAGTGGAAAAAATACTGATTATCACACATAAAAAAATGTTTCCTTATAGAAAATAGAGACTGAACATTAATCTTTTTTTTCCAGTACAGGAAACTTCACAATGTGGAGAGCAGCAAGCTGAGCTTTTAAAATAAAATAGCCATTTCTTATTTTTATGGTTCGTATTATTAGTGGTGAAGTCTCTTGCCTTTAACAGATAGCAGGTTGTTATTATTTTTACCAGTTATTTTATTCTAAAACTTTGAAGTATGTTATTACTAATGCCAAATGATGTGAGACTTCCACATCTTTAACTTTCAGTGGATTAAATCTGTAAAACAAAAATGTGAAAATCAGGTCTAATTAACCTAAACACTAATTTCCTTTTTAACAGGCATGAAGGATATGTACCAAGCAGTTATCTGGTGGAAAAATCTCCAAATAACCTGGAAACCTATGAGTAAGATTATTTTATTTGTTTTCCAAAAGTATGATATGCCTTAGGTTAGGAGAGATTCCTGGGAGGCGCAAATGGTTTACTTTTGGCTACTAACCTAAAGGTTGGAGGTTCAAACCCACTCAGTGGTGCCATGGAAGAAAGGCCTGGTGGTCTGCTTCCACAAAGACTACAGCCAAGAAAACCCTACGGAGTACAGTTCTACTCTGTAACACATGGGGTCACCGAGTCAGAATTAACTTGACAACAACGGGTTTGGGTTTTTAGGTTAGGAGTAAATTATAGGTTGATTATGAAAATGTTAAGCCTTTTCTTTTCTTGATTCACTTTCTTCTTCCTCATTCTCTGCCACCTAAATAAGCAGGAGAGGTGAACTTTAAATAAGAGGAGGGGAAGGGTATGGGTACTCACATCCCCTTTTATCAAAGGGGAACAGATTGTGGTAAAAGGGAAAGGTCCTACTGGGAATCCCAAGAATATCAGTCTCACTTGAGAAGGACTAGCACTGTGACCACTAGATTAAATATAAAGAGATTTAAAATAATGGTTAACCACAATGCTTCTAATACAAAATAATAGGCAAACAAATAGGTATTAAATATCTGCTTATATTGTGCTGTTTATTTCCAAGCTATCATTTAGAAGAGTTCACAGGGATATAATCTTAATGGAACTACTGAGTGTTTAATAAAATTCAATTGTGGTATACAATGTATTCACCATGTACATTCATTTCCTAGCTCAGCTGCTGAAGGGCCCCCAAGTAATAATACAGCAGTAGCAATGCTCACACCTAGCACCCAGATGTTGGTTTCTAAGTAACACTTTCCACTTAAGAGAGACTTCTTGGAGCAATGGCTTAGGGGATACAGGGTTAGGTAAGGGAAAGAACAAGATGAACCTGGGTCATCTTGTGACAGAAAATAAGGACATACTCAAAAAAAATGATGTGGGCATATCAAACAAACTCAGAAGTTGGCTTTCAGAGGCTCCCACTAACCAAATCTGGGACAATTTGAGTATCAAAATAAATAATGATGGTAATAGACTACAATCCATTGAATAAAAGAAGAATCCATAATAAATATATAGATCAATAAGTAAGTAAACAAGTAAGAAAGGAAAGCTCTTTCTTACATAGAATGCCAATCAATGGATCTAGAAGGAATTGTAAAGTTTAAAAATCACTATTTTTGAAGTCAAAGTAGCAACCGACTCAGGTAAGAATCATTTAATACTAGATGTTACAACTAGGGAGTGAAAGTTTGATGAGACACAGTATAATTACATAGCTTCAAAGTATCTCCGAACAAATCACATAATAATTATAAAGTGGAGAAAGCTGGTAGACTCCATTTTCACCAAATGACCAAGTTCACATCACCAACAGTGGGACCAACAGACAACATGTGTCTCCGGGTGTGATGCACCGAGAAGGCCATGACATCCCGTCTGTGATATTCCTGTCCAAAGTCCATAATCCGAATTGAGTCAGGAGGAAATAGCAAATCAATCCAAATTGAGAAATATCCTACCAAATAACTGGCCCATGCCCTCCAAAAATGCTAATATCACGGAAGAAGGAAAGCCTGAGAAATTGGTTCACATTAAAGGAGAGACTAAAGAGACTTGGCAGCTAAATGCACTGGTATTCCTAGGCTGGAGCTTGAACAATTGAAAAAAAAAAAAGAATTGTTTCAGAAATGTTATTGGGACAATTGATAAAATTTTAATAAGATCTGAAATTAGGTAATAGTATTGTATCAACGTTAAATTTCCTGATTTTGGTAACTGTACTGTGGTTATGTGAGTATGTTTTATTTCTTAGTAAATACACACTGAAGTACTTAGGATAAAAATCTACTCTCAAGCACTGAATAAAAAAAATGATTATTACCAAAGAGTACTATTATTTACTAAGTAGATGGTAGTGGACTCGTGTTACTATAAATTCTAGAGAATGATCGCCTTTTCAGTATAAAAATCGTTATGGCTATTGTAACAATTTTCTCTTCAATGTACACAACATCCATCTGCCTAGGATAAAAGTGTGTGAATATTCAGGGTAGGAAAAGAATTGCCTCTTATGTGTGAATGTTAGCCAGTATAGTGTGATGTGGTCAGTTAGGAATTCAGTAGAAGCATTCCAGAGTTGAAGAAATTTTTTGATTCTAAATATAATTGCTTAGGTACAAAAATTCCATTTGTTTTTCTAACTTTCTTCACCTTAAAAGTTTATTCCAATTCTTTTGTGTGTGTTTAATAAATGTTGAGAAACCATAAAGGCTCAAATTTTATTTTATAAGTTAAGTTTGCCCTCAGGGAGCAGAAATGTTATTTTTTAAAATAGTTGTTTCAAAGTTTATTTTTGGAAACAACTTAAGTGTTTCTCTCCAAAAAAGCAGGGGATTGGTTAAGTATGGTGCGTCCATTAAATACTATGTGATCATTAGAGAGAGAAAAAAATCTACTCTCAGATGGTTCAGAAAAAAATGTCTTTATGTATGTATATATGCCTCTGCCTGTTTATATGTCTATATATCTATCTAGAGGGACTAGCAAAGCAAATGTGCAAAATGTCAGCAATTGTTTTATACTATTTTACAACTTTTCTCTAAGTTTGGAATTATTTCAAAATAACAAAAATTGGCTTAGTACTCACCAAAGATACCAGGGTTGAAGAATACTAGCTAATGAGGACTTCTATTAACTCAATAGAATTCTCAGTAGTTCAGATGTGGTCAAGTGGCATTGTACATGTGGAGACTGTTGAACTGATATATGTTTTGCTGTATATTATTTTCAACAATAAAAAAAAAGTTGCTGAAATTCTAATAGATTCGGTAATGAAGAGCTGTCATTTTCTGAAAAGTCTTTCACCTGACACTCATTTTGAAAAAAAGTTGGTCCAAGTATGTGTGCATAGCCCCTCCCTCAGCTAACAGAAAAGTCATCAGTTCTAAGAATAGTTGAGCTGAAATGAGGTATAGTCGGTACACCGAGTTTCATAATGAAACATATATAAGATATGTGTAAATAAAATTATTTTTTTATTCCAAATGTCTCTAGAAAATAAGTAGGCATTTATTTCAAATGTCCACTAAGAATCTGGGAAGTTTTGGGTTGTATTTATTTTTGTTTTCATCAGAGTCTCTTTTTTTATAATAGAGGGGGCAAACTCAAAATTCTGAATATAATGCAGTAGAGAATGGTGGGACATGGGGCAAATAACAAGTATATACTCAAAAGCATATACCCTTATCTAAAGATATTCTTAGTCATTTTCGAAAATAAAACACCACATTATACAAACAAAACAGTTTCTAGGCCTATTTTTCTGCCTGTTATTAGTTTGCATTCTCTAGATTATGAAATCACAGCTAGAGAGTAAAATAATTTACAAGCAAACATCCGGATATTTAGTATACTTCTAGGTATATAAAAAATGCTCAGCATGATGACTTTTTAGCCTTGAAATTAATGTTGTCTACTTTCAAGTGATATCTGTGTGAGAACCTGGCACATAATTATGGATTGTTAAATTGATTGGATTGAGTTCTCCTGCCTTTGTAGGGTGGCTGTGAGTTCGAATCAACTTGACAGCAACGGGTTACAGGCCTTTGTTTGGGGTTACGACCTTGGGCAAGGGACCTCATCTGTTGGCTCTCAGATCCCTTTTCCGTAAGATGAAAAATCAGACAGGATAAAGGAAGGCAAATTGTGGCTCTTGATGGCATTCTCTCCCCTTGTATTGAACTCAGGGTAGACAGCGCTATTAGATATTGATACTCTTTTACCTACTGAGCCCAGACTTGACCTCAAGATCCTTTTCAACGCACAGCTCAAGGCAGCCACTGCTCATGGATTACAGTTTGAATATGATGAAGTATATTTGCCAGCCAAGCAAATAATCCGAGAAGCTGGACTATATGAAGAAGAATGAGGCATAAGGATTGGAGGAAGACTCATTCAACAACCTGCAATATGCAGATGACACAACCTTGCTTGCTGAAAAAGAAGAGGACTTGAAGCACTTACTGACGGAGATGAAAGACTATAGCCTTCAGTATGGATTACACCATAACATAAAGAAAACAAAAATCCTCATGACTGGACCAATAAGCAGAACCATGATAAACAGAGAAAAGATTGAAGTTGTCAAGGATTTCATTTCATTTAGATCCACAATCAATGCCCGAGGAAACAGCAGTCAAGAAATCAAACAACGTATTGCATTGGGCAAATCTGCTGCAAAAGACCTCTTTAAAGTGTTAAAAAGCAAAGATGTTACCTTGAGGACTAAGGTGCGCCTGACCCAAGCCATGGTGTTTTCCATTGCCTCATATGCATGCAAAAGATGGACAATGAATAAGGAAGACTGAAGAAGAATTGGTGCCTTTAAATTGTGGTGTTGGTGAAGAATATTGAATAATATCGTGGACTGCCAGATGCACAGACAATTCTGTCTTGGAAAAAGTACAGCCAGAATGCTTGTTAGAAGCGAGGATGGCGCGACTTTATCTCACTTACTTTGGAGATGTTATCAGGAGGGACCCGTCCCTGGAGAAAGACATTATGCTTGGTAGGATAGAGGGTTAGCGAAAGAGAAGAAGACCCTCTGTGAGATGGATTGACGTGGTGGCTGCAGTAATGGGCTCAAACATAGCAATGATTATGAGGATGGTGCAGGACAGGGCAGGGTTTCATTCTGTTGTGCATAAGGTTGCTATGACTTGGAACCAACTCAACGGCACCTAACAAAACAAAATTGGCCAGCCCTCAACTAGATAATCTCTTAAGAGTCCTTTCAAGTGTAAAATACTGTTCTTCTGTAGAATGAAGATATACTGAATCAGAATCTACATTTTAACAAGATCTCCTGGTGATTCTTATTTATAATAAATTTTTGAGAACCACTCTTCTACTAGTAGTTCTGAGAACTGGTCCCTAAGGAGCAGCTTTCGCATCGCCTGGGAACTTGTTAGAAATGCAAATTCTCAGCAGGGATTTGAACCAGTTCTTTCTGGTAGAATGTTCAAAAAGCTCAGGTGAATCCACCAATTCCCTTAGTCAGTACTACTTTCAAATAGCTAAACAAGTTTGATAAGTGGTATTCCTTCCCCATACCCCTGGTGGTGCAGTGGTTAAGCGCTTGGCTGCTAACCAAAAGTTGGCAGTTTGAATCCACCAGCTGCTCCTTGGAAACCCTCCAGGGCAGTTCTGCTCTGCCCTGTAGGGTTGCTATGAGTCAGAATCAGCTTAATGGCAATGGGTACTCTTTCCCAACAAGAACTTCTCTCCTAGATTTATTGATTTCGAAAATGGATTATTAACTGATGATTATTCTATCTCCTTTGACCTAACCAATATCTAGGGAGACCAGGATGGTGGCTCTAGTATTTTTAGGGGAAATAAAAATAAATAAACCTTCATCTCCCAAAATCATTCATATTTTTATCTACCACTTTTTATTGTTTTTCACCAGACCTCAAAAATTTAAAAAATAATGTAATTACTTTGCAGAAGTTCTTGAAGACCAGTCTTAAAGAGGAAAATACTACAATTGTTGTAAAAGGATATTTGTTAAACTTTCAAATTTGTATTAAATTTTTATAGCTGCCCTAGCATCATCCTACTTATAACCACCCTCTGAATTCTAAAATGGAGAAGATAAATGTTTTTCAAAATGTTATTATGGAAAATTTCCAACATACACAAAAGTAGAGAGAATACCCAATACCCAGCTTCAACAATTATCAATATTTTGCCAGTCCTGTTTCATCTGTTCCCCACCAATTAAAAATTTTATTACATGTAAAAGTGTCATGCCTTTGCTTTGAGCTTAAAAGCTTTGGTAGAAACAGAAAATGACCAAATGATTTTCCAGCATTGTATTTTATACGCATATAATGGAATTTTAAAAAGTGTCATTGACACATGACATTTTCTTGCTTTCAGGTGGTACAATAAGAGCATCAACCGTGACAAAGCTGAAAAACTTCTATTGGACACAGTAAGTCTCCTTAACTTTTCTTTCGACTTAAAATGAACTGTGCTGTTTTTTTTCAGTCATGCTGTGGTTTATGTGAATGTAGTGTAGGTTGATATATTGGATTAACAGTGGTTGTCATGTTTAGTGACAATGATCTGGGGATTTACAGAACTAGCAAATGACAGGATTTTCCAGTAACCATTACTTTGGACGGATTCCTTGGGTGGTGCAAATAGTTAACATGCTCAGCTGCTAACCGAAAGGTTGGAGGTTCAAGTCGACCCAGAGACTCCTCTGAAGAAAGGTCTGGTGATCTACTTCTGAAAAATCAGCCATTGAAAACCCTATGGAGCACAGTTCAACTCTGGCACACACGGGGTCATAACGAGTTGGAACTGACTCGACAGCAAGTAGGTTTTTTCTTTTTTTTCATACCTTGGCTAGTGGCAATGGGTGAGCCTTAGAGAAAGGGACATGGGAGGATGTCAGGAAAGGAGTGAAAAGCTGTGATGGGAAGGTGGAAAGGTGATGAATACTGCCAAAGAATAAGTCAAAGGCATATACAGTAGTTAATTATTAGCATGCTATTTACTTTGTACAAGAGAAACTAGCAATAAATTGATTTCATCTATCAAAGGCAAAAACGTAATTTCTATAGGAGGAAAACGTGTTGCTATCGAGTTGATTCCGACTCATAGCGACCCTATAGAACACAGTAGAGCTATCCCATAGGATTTCCAAGGCTGTAATCTTTATGTAAGCAGACTGCCACATCTTTCTCCTGCTGAGTGGCTCATGGGTTTGAACCACTGGCATTTCAGTTAGCAGACGAGTGCTTAACCATCACATCACCAGGGTTCCTACAGGAGGAAAAGGGAAAGGGAAAAGGAAAAACCATATTTAGGAGCAGTGAGCTTTGTTTTTTCTCTCTTTGGATAAGTCATTGATTAGCTGGCAACTGGCAGAGAGGCCAGGCAGGGTGTTCTGACCTTGGGCAGCTTGTTCTCAGCAAAGAGAACAAGTTCAATGCTTACGGATTCTCCACAACATCCTGTGTGTTTACCTGTGACACCTGCAAAAGAGGCAGTCTCTGTATCTCATCTGTGTGTTAGTATCTATTCTCAGTCATGGCAGGTCTGCCCATTTCCTTTATTAGGATTTCTCAGCATCAACTCAAGCACCTTGCCATTTTTCTGAGCACAGGTCTAGGCACTTTGGGGTGCTTAAGACGGGATCTTTGCCCTTAACGAGCTTTAAACTCTATTGGGAAACAAGACAAACTCTGAAGAAGGAGTTAGAGGATAACCTAAGATAAACTATGAGCATATGGGACAGGCCCAGAAATGGAGTTCAGAGAACCTCTAGAGGAATTAAGAAAGACTTCATGGAGGCAGGCAAACTGAGCTGGAAAGGGCTCTGGTTTGGTTCCATCACGACTCAGCACTTAAATCGTTTCCTGTGGTTCCCAATAGACCACACATTAGAATCACAGGGAAATTAAAAAAAAAAAAATAGAGATTCCCAGATCCCACCCAGACCTACAGAATCAGAATCTCCAGAGTTAATTCCTGGGAATTGGCATTTTTTTTTACAAGTCAGACCTATGTTCCATATGTAGCCAGTCCAGCACCTAGACCCCCAACCTGTATTACTATACTATTACTGGATGCCACAGTAAAAGTTAACTAATAAGGACTAATTGAGGGGAGTGCAAAATTAATTAAAAAGCTGAATTAGACTGTGTTTAAACAAGTGCAATTTGTTTTTTGTTTGTTTGTTTGTTTTTTAATTTAATTACTCATCAGTTAGCGAAGTGTTATCTATTAGGAGCTCTTAAAACAGCCCACATTAATGACTAGCTAAAGATAATTCCTTTCTTACAATAGTTTTTTTTGAGGCACTTAAATACATTTTGCTTGCTAGGGCAGTTGAAACATCACTCCTTTCTAACAGTCTGGACTACTTTATCAAATCCTCTTTTCCTCCTTAGGTAATATGAGAGAAAACTTCAGTGCGTCCTTGCCAGATTCTCTGGAACTGGAACTGAATGGCATTTTCTTTTTTTTTTTTTTTTTTTGCTGTTGCTCGTATGCTGTTTTAAACAGTAGCTGAAGAGTTTCATGGCTGTGTTTAAAAACCAGTTGCCATTGAGTCGACTCTGACTCCTGGCCAACCCCATGTGTGTGTGTCAGAGTAGAACTGTGTTCCATAGGGTTTTCAATGCATGCTGATTTTTCAGAAGTGGATTGCCAGGTCTTTCTTCTGAGGCACCTCTGAGTAGACAAACCTCCAGCCTTTCAGTTAGTGGCCAAGCACATTAACTGTTTGCACCACCCAGAGACTCTGAGTGTATTTAGTGTCCCCTTACATAACAAATCTAGAGCTCTTAGGAGGTGGAAATTGATTATTTCATTAACTACAGCTCCCAGTATACTGCCCTATACGTATTTCTCCATTCCTGCTGTAACTCAGCACCCAAAACTATCTAGCACAAAGCAGTTGCTCAATAAATATTTGTTGAATACATGAATGAATATATCAAATGCTTAACAAATGTTTTTAAATTAACAATTAAGCTTCAGGAGAGCCTGGCTGATTATAAGCAATATTATGGGAGCATTTAAAAAATACAGATTCCTGGATGCCAGCCTTACCCAATCAGAACTTCTAGGGGTGATACCCAGGTGATTCTAGGACTTACAGAGGTTTGGGTAAGGTGAAAAACCTGTCCTAACGAGTCCTATCAGTTCTTTTTATGTTTCTGCTTCCAAGAAGCTTTCCATGCCCTCCCTCTACCTAACCATTGACTGTGGTTTCTCTCGCCTTTGAACACCTATGTTTCCATATCATTCCTCCTCCGGTGGCACTGTTTTCACTGTGCTGAGAATCTCTTCTTGTATTAACCCACCTAGGTAGAGGGTAAATGCCTTGTGAGAGTAGTTCCTCACTCTGTAACTCAGTAGCCCTTGCAGCACCTCCCAAGTTCAATGACCTGAATTTCAAGCAGGAGCCTAAATTCAGGGCATTGGTTTATCATATTCTCGTGATTCTGAGATGCTATTAATGACGCAATTTTGACTTAATAACCGGTTTATTTTAGGAGAATAAAAGAACCACTTCGAGAATGAAAGATGCCAGAGATACTCTTTAAGTATAATGCAGTGTCACAAGGCTATGAATTATCCATTAGTGTTTTTCACAATAAACTACCCTATGTGTCAAGATTATCTTCTGTAATGTCACCTTCAAGTGATGTAGACAGAAAGAAAGAAATATACTCGTAATACCGCCAGCGTGTCTCAGATGGAGGAAGACAATAGAATCAATGCTTTCAACAGATAATATGCCATACCATGTAATAACAATGGCCAATAATAACCCTTCCAGTCTTTGTTCTGGTATTATGTTCTAGGAACTGTTTTATGCACTTCAATTCTCACAACAACTTTATAAATATTATTTTACAGATGAGGAAATTGAAGGTCATACATTTAATTAGGAATCATCAGGAATTCACAAAATTTTGATCTGTTAGAGTTAGAATTCCCTTTAAAGATTATCTGGTCCATCTCTCTTTGTATTACAGTTGGATAAACTGGGGCCAAGTTCAGAGAGTGAATCAGTTTTATAGTCTGAATTAGAGCAAGGAAGATTCTTTACACACACACACACACGCACACACGCACACAGTTATTAAGGGAATATGTGAGTTACTTTGTGTTCTCCTGTTCTACCAGGGTGGTATATATATTATATCTCTTGGCATGATTTTTTTTTTTTATCGTTCCTTTTTAATTTTTCTAGCAAAAGGTAAACTGAGACCTTGAGTATGTCCCAAGGCAGTGAGGGATACCCTCTGGTTGCACCCCACAAGTCAGTGCCCCCTTGCATGGCAGTAGTATGAGTGGTGCCTCCTGAGGCGCCAGTGTCCTTTGTGGTTGTGACTTCCTCTGAGCTTCTTGCAGGAAGTAGGTGGTATGGCACGTGCAGTCTGCCTTAGTTTCCTCAGAACTCTTGGCTGCCTCTGCCCCAAACCAGAGTTTCCTGTCACTATCGCTGAATGCCGTCGAGAGCAACTACAATAAAGGAAGAGAGTGCTTCAAAGAAGCTGGGCCTTCCATACCCTGCAGAGCTGAATTATTTACTCTTATTAACAACTGGGCCCCACTCTGATTATAAATTTTTTCAGAAAACAATGGCTTCTTTAAAAGAAGAAGAACAAAGTAACAAAACATTCTTAATTAAATGGAAGAGACATTCACACTCTCCTCCTCACAGACAGTTGATAAACTTCTGGTTTTTGTGGTCTATGTTTCTACCCCTTTAGAATAAGTTACATATTCTGATAAAGTCTGCCTCTGCTGAAGTTGGGTTTCTTCCTGCCTTGAGTTTAACCCATCACCTTAGAATGAGGCAAGAGCAAAAGTTACATTATTTGGCAAAAAGGCAAAAACTTTGAAGTCAAGCCATGCAACTCGTGGATGAATCTCGCAAACATGATGTTGATCAAAAGAAGCCAGACACAAATTCACTGTTCACCATAGCCAAAAGGTAGAAACAACCCAGATGTCCGTCAGTATAGGTAAACAAAATGTGCTATATCATGCAGTAGAATATTATTCAGCCACTAAAAGGAATGATACGTCTATAGCATAGATCAACCTTTAAAACATAATGCTAAGTAACAGGAAGCCAGTCACAGAAGCTAATTGTATAACTCCATTTATATGAAATATCCAGAATAGGCAAATCTGTAGAGACAGAAAGTAGATCAGTGTGGCAGGGGTGCAAAAGGGCCTGAGGTTTCTTTTTGGAGTGATGGAAATGTTCTAAAATTAGATTGTGGTGATGATTGCACAACTCTGTAAATTTACTGAAAATCAGTGAAGTGTACACTTAACATGTGAGAATTCTATGGTCTGTAAATTGTACCTCAAAAGCAGCTTTCACCAAAGACACAAGGGGAAGATTAGTCCAAATTAATGGATCACAAATACTACAGCCTCCACTAGACTGGGTCCAGCATAACTAGATGGTGCCTGGCTACCGCCACTAACTGCTCTGACGGGCATCAGAATAGAGGGTCCCGGACAGAGCTGGAGAAAAATGTAGAACAAAATTCTAACTCACAAAAAAAGACCAGACTTACTGGCCTGACAGTGACTGGAGAAACCTTGAGAGTATGGCTCCCAGACACCATTTTAGCTCAGTACTGAAGTCGCTCCTGAGATTCACTCTTCAGCCAAGGATTAGACAGGCCCATAAAACAAAATGAGACTAAATGGGCACACCAGCCCAGGGACAAGGACAAGAAGGCAGGAGGGGGCAGGAAAGCTGGTAATAGGGAATCTACTACTCTGAGAAAATCTTCAAACTATGAACTGAAATTATCCCCTGGAGTCATCTTTAAACTAAACAACCGTTTGGCTAAACTAGTAAAGAGTGTTCGCCATGAGAATTGTACTCTTTTAAATGATTGTCTATATGAGATCAAACTGTCAGCAATAACTCTAAAGCATAACCAGCGCAGACCCAGCTCACTGCCTTTTGGGGGATGGGAGGCTGTGGCTCAACAACAGAGACCTGAAGATTCAGGTCTCAGTTTCGAATTTCAAAATAGACTCTTGAAACTCCCAGAAGAGGTAAGATGAGCTTTTGAGTTTCAAAAGTCTGTTATGTGGCAACTATAGGTTTGGCAAGATGCATAATAATGTAAGGGTCAATTTTCCCCTAAGCCCCCAGCAGGACTAGGGCGCAGAAAAGTAGATTAGGGCCAATTACAGGAAGCAGGTTATGACTCTGTACAAGGATGAGCTTTCTAACTATCAGCGCTGGCTTGGGAGGGAGACTACTTGTCAGGACTGTTGCAAGTAGGAGATGCACGTTCCAGTTAAGTCAGTGGGTGCCGAACCTGGATGTCTATAATAACCACATGGCAAGCTTTTAAAAGCTCAGGTGCTAGGGCGGAGCAAGGTCAGCTGGTGGTGATGGTTGTTGCTGCTGTTGTTGTTTAATTCTTCAGTTAATCGTGATGATCGATTAAGTTTGGTACACAGGGGTTTAGAGAGTTGGACTTGATTGGTGGCTCTCAACCAGGGCTTTGAACTGGTTAGAACCCCTTCTGAGAATTTGCATTTCCACCCTGTCTTGGTTATTAGTGCTGTTATAACAGAAATACCACAGGCAGATGGTTTCGGCAAACAGAAATTTATTCTCTCACAGTTTTGGAGGCTAGAAGTCCAAATTCAGGGTGCCAGCTCCAGGGGAAGGCTTTCTCTCTCTGTTGGCTCTGGGGGAATGTCCTCGTTGTCAGTCTTCCCCTGGTCTAGGAGCTTGTCAGCTCAGGGACCCCACGTCCAAAGGACATTCTCCGTTCCTGGTGCTTCTTTCTTGGTGGCATGAAGTCCTCTCCTCTCTGCTCAATTCTCTTTTTTAATATCTCAAAACAAATTGACTCAGGATACAACCTAATCCTGTAGATTGAGTCTTGCCTCAATAACATAACTGTCTCTAATCTTGTCTCATTAACATCATAGAGGTTAGGATTTACAATCATATCAGATCACAAAATGGTGGACAACCACACGATGTTGGGAATCATGGCCTAGCCAAGTTGATACACATTTTTGGGGATACAATTCAATCCATAACACACCCCAAATATACTGAATCAGAATCTATATTTTCACAAGATCCCCAGGTAATTCTTATGTATGATAAATTTTGAGAACCACTGCTCTGCTAGTGGTTCTCAGAATTGGTCCCTAACCAGCAGCATTACCACTGCCTGTGAACTTGTTAGAAATGAAAATTCTCAGCACAGGTTCTAACCAGAAGGAACCAGTTTGAAGCCCTGCTCTCAACCAGGGCATTTTGTCCCCCAGGGGACATTTGGGAATGTCTGGCATCCAGTAGGCAGAGGCCAGGAGTTCTGGTAAACATCCTGCAATGCACAGTATAGCACCTCACAACCAAGAATTACCTGGCTCAAAAAGTCAATAGTGCCAAGGCTGAGAAACCCTGGGCCAGATAATCACTATAAGGTTCTTTCTAACCCTGAGATTCTAGGATTCAAACAACTAGTATGACCCTCTATGTGGACAATTTTTGCCGTGTACACAATCCTTCTTTGGGGCTAGGGGTTGGCAATGTTTGTGTTTGTCAAGATTTTATATACTTTGCTCTGTGTATGAGAGGTGTGTGCCCTGCACACAAGGCTCCTGTCTAACTCTGGCCTTCACTTGAAGACAAGCCATGCTACATGCAATACATGGATGAATCTCACAAAACATTATATTGAGTAAAAGAAGTCAGACACAAATTCACCACAGCCAAAAGATGGAAAGAAAGCAAACGTCCATCAGCTGATGAACGGACAAACAAAATGTGGTATATCCATAGAATGGAATATCATTCAGCAGTAAAAAGGAATATGGCCCTCATTCTGTCAAAGTTAAGTAAATCGTAATAGTAGACTTTGCAAATGTTACCAGCATAGGATTACAGCTGGGTAGGAACAGTGTCAGGCATGAAGTATTTAAAATGAGTTAAGATTTAAAAATTTCCACTAGGAATTGAATAAACTGGTGTATTCATTTACTTATGCTTATTTCATCAGTCCTGGCGAAATTGTCAAGGTAGTAAAGGGTACATTCTCAGCATGCTCCCTTCTCTTCACCTCTCTCATGCATCCATGAGCTTAATGTTGTTTCTGCTTCTACTCTCCAGCAAAATCAGCAGTCTAGAAATGGTCTGAGAAATATATTCCCACTAAGGAACTGACCAAGCTTCCAGAACAGAGTTTGTGTCCTTGGGAGGATAAAAGAGTGTCTTCCAATCTTTGTTGAATGGACGCATCATGGAGTAGTAGAATGAGCATGGACTTTGCTGACATGCCAAGGTTCAAATCTCAGCTCTGCCACTAACCAGCTGTGGGATTGTGGGAAAGTTACTTAAACTCTCTGGAACTCTGTATCCACATAAGTAAGCTGAAGATAGTAATACATAGATTGCAATGTCGTGATGAGAGTTAGAAAATATCTGTAAAGAGTATGGTATATGGTGATCTCCATGAGGGCAGAGCTTGTGTCTGTCTTTATTCATTGCTAATCTCAGTACTAGAACAGTACCTGATGTAGTAGGAGCACAAGAAATATTTGTTGAATGAATGAATGAAACAGTAGTCATTATTACTGAGAGTCTACTTTATGCCAAGCTGACCTACACTAGTTCCTCCTTTTATGGGCAAGAAAGTGGAGCTGAGTGTATAAGCCTGGTTTCCTGGGATCACTAATCTTCCATCCTTCCTAACCATTCCAGGGCAAAGAAGGAGCCTTTATGGTACGAGATTCCAGGACTCCAGGAACATACACTGTGTCTGTTTTCACCAAGGGCATCGTAAGGTATGATCCTAACTCAGCTCAGCAATGTGGGGAGAGATACTTCTGAGGTGGATGAGTGATGGGTAACACACAGCAATGTCAGACAATATGAAAGTCAGAGGGTCACTAGAAATTGTTTGTTTTCCCTGTTCGTCTGAGAAAACCAAGGCTAGGGAGATTAAAGACATAACCAAAGTCCCTTAGCTAGAAAGTGACATAGCTGGAGCTGGACACCAGCTGGACACCCAGTTAGCATCCTGCATACAGAGTTCTAAAGAAATAAAATGCCTCGTCCTGAGGAGTTTGTAATTTAATACATGGAGTGGCAGAAAAGATACTTCTGACTACAAGCAAGAAGACGTGACTTCTAGTCCTGGCTTTGCTGCTAAAGCTACCGGCCTTTTACTGGAGGGCGGTGGTGGTTCAGCAGTAGAATTCTCACCTTGCGTGCTGGAGACCAGGGTTTGATTCCTGGCCAATGCACCTCATAATCAGCAAAGGGAAAAGGCACACGGGGTGAAATCTGGAGGAAACCAGGCATAAGCTTCCGAGAGTCCTTTCCCAGTGGAGTCACCAAAGGCACACTTAATTCCTCAAGCAACGAATTGTAACAACATGTGTGACATGTTGTCTACCAGAAAAGCTCATGAGAGGCCCAGTGTCCAGGGTTTAATCCGGGGCTAGTCACATAGGCAGCCTCTGCCTAGCACATACTCAAACTCCCATAAGGCAAGCAGTTGTTCAACATAAGCCACATTGTTTATAAAAAGAGTTTAGGCACACTGAGCCATTTTTATCAGTTAGAGAACCCTCCCAATATCCAAGTTCCAAATACTACCCAAGGGATAACCTTACAAGCAGGTCTCTCTAAGAACAGCGGCATCAGGTCTTCTGTGTTAATTCTTTTCTGCACAAAGTCAAATAAGCATGAAAGGGCAAGAGCTGTTTCCTCAACATAGGCTGACAATTAATTATATTCATAAGGCAGAGAAGACAAATATGCGACACGTGTTAATACCATTCTGTGGTCATAGAAGAAGCATCACCAGTCCATCACAGAACCGTTTACAATTGAGTCCAGACGCGGCCTCAGAATCCATCATAACACAGCACTTCTGGCACCCATGGCAACCTTCCAAGACTAGCACACAAGTTGAAATGTATCTGCCATCCTTGTGAGAGGTTGAGAAACAAAGCTAATAGGGATCTGAAACCAGTAAATATTTTTGTGTCTAAACATTGCTTATTAATAATCGCTGCCTTTACGTTTCATTTGTTTAAGTGAGAACAACCCCTGTATAAAGCACTATCACATCAAAGAAACAAATGATAACCCCAAGCGATACTACGTGGCTGAAAAGTATGTGTTTGATTCCATCCCTCTCCTCATCAATTACCACCAACACAATGGAGGAGGTGAGTTCTAGAGGTCAAGGCAGAGGGGTACCCTCTCAGGAGAGCTTGGAGGAAGTTGCAAAAGTCCAACCTGGTTTCTTCACATCACACAAGCTGATCATAAATAATAACTAACTGTACAAATAGAAAAAAGATGCCAAGTGTTTGATTGTATCACGTATTTTCCGCTAGAAAACCCTGCTTTTGAAATCATTGAATTTCATTATGTGCCCACCAGTGCTTATGAGTCTTCTCAGGGAGGGTGTGATATAAGTGCTTGGGCTTTGGGATTTGTTTTTCAGAATAAAAATAGCTTTTGTATCAGATTCTATTTTTTCCTGGTGACGTAACTTGGTTAGTTGCTTCAGTAAAGCTCTAATCTTTCTCTTTTTAATCAACAGGCCTGGTCACCCGACTCCGGTATCCCGTTTGTTCCTGGAGGCAAAAAGCCCCTGTCACGGCAGGGCTGAGATATGGTGAGCAGTGCATTCTAGAATGTTGTGAATTTGTGCTAAAACTCATGTCTTTAAAGGACTAAGGCAAATTCTGAATGCACTTTCCATGAACCTAACTATTTCCCAGAATTATCATAACTATTAAAACAGGTATGCTGTGTATCTGGAGATAGTATGCACAAATGAACATTTACAATGTGTGTGAGTAAGAGAAGTGTACATATGAGCACATTATCTAGGTCAAATCAGTGTCCATTTGTTTTAAATAAGAGTTCATCAACGAAGTGTTGTTTGAACTCCTACTTTGTACAGAGCACTCTACTAAATATTATTAGAAAAATACCAGGGAACAATGCTTTAGCACTGTGTCCCCACCTGTCCTCTAGAACCTTTGTATTATCTACTTTGTTGGGGCGGGGTTGGGGGGGGCCTGGGTGGCACAAATGGTTAAGCTGTCAACTACTAGCCAAAAGGTTGGCTGGGGGTACACATGGGGTTGCTGTGTTTTGGTACTGACTTGACAGCAACTAAAAACAACAAAAACAGCTTTGTTGGAGATGGGCACATTGTAAGGGCTGCAGGCTGGCAGCACCCAGAAGTGTTTGCTTGAACAGCAGAGTTTTAATTTGTATTGCCTTTAGGCAGGGCATGCATCACCAGTGCTATAGCCCCTTCTATTCCTTCTCGTCCTACAAGGCCTGCTTCACCTATTTGTGATTATCTGCCTGGAACCTGAAGGCATTTGAGTTTGCATCCCCTGGATAAACAGTGTGCTGGTTGAGGAAAGGGCTGCTGTAATTTTCGTTTTGTGTCTCCTAGGTTGTGTGTGTGTACGCTGTCCAGTAGATTCCAACTCATAGCGACCCTATAAGACAGAATAGAACTGCCCCATAGGGTTTCCTAAGCTGTAATCTTTTTTGTTTGCTTGTTTCTATTGTGCTTTAAGTGCAAGTTTACAGTTCAAATCAGTTTCTCATACAAAAATTTATACACACATTGCTATGTGACCCTAGCTGCTCTCCCTATAATGTGACAGCACACTCCTCCTTTCCACCCCGGATTTCCCGTGTCCATTCAACCAGCTCCTGACCCTCTCTGCCTTCTCATCTCTCCTCTGGACAGGAGCTGCCCATTTAGTCTCATATATCTACTTGAGCTAAGAAGAACATTCTTCACGAGTATCATTTTATGTCCCATAGTCCAGTCTAATCTTTGTCTGAAGAGTTGGCTTTGGGAATGGTTTCAGTTCTGGGCTAATATAGAGTCTGGGGGCCAAGTCTCCTGGGGTCCCTCCAGTCTCAATCAGACCATTAAGTCTGATCTTTTTACTAGAATTTGAGTTCTGTACCCACTTTTCTCCTGCTCTGTCAGGGACTCTCTGTTGTGTTGCCTGTCAGGGCAGTCATTGGTGGTAGCCAGGCACATCTAGTTCTTCTGGTCTCAGGCTGATGGAGTCTCTGGTTTATGTGGCCCTTTCTGCCTCTTGGGCTAATACTTTCCTTGTGTCTTTGGTGTTCTTCATTCTCCTTTGCTCCAGGTGGGTTGGGACCAATTGATGTATCTTAGATGGCCACCCGCTAGCTTTTAAGACCCCAGATGCCACTCACCAAAGTGGGATGCAGAACATTTTCTTAATAAACATTGTCATGCCAATTGACCTAGATGTCCCCTGAAACCATGGTCCCCAGATCCCTACCCCTGCTACTCTGTCCCTCAAAGTGTTTGACTGTATTCAGGAAACTTCTTAGCTTTTGGTTTAGTCCAGTTGTGCTGACTTTCCCTGTATTGTGTGTTGTCCTTCCCTTCACCTAAGATGATTCTTATATACTATCTAGTTAGTGAATGCCCAAAAGATATGGAATGCTTCATGAATTTGCATGTCCTCCTTGCGCAGGGGCCATGCTAGTCTTCTGTGTATCATTCCAATTTTAGTATATGTGCTGCCAAAGCGAGCACCTAAGCTGTAATCTGTATGTGAGCAGATTGCCGAGTCTTTTCTCCGGTGGATCTCTGACCTTTCATTTAGCAGCCAAGCGCTTACCCATTGCACTTAGGTTACCCATTTCTCTTAGGTTAGTGGTTCTCAAACTTCAGTGTGCATCAGTGTCATCTGGGATGTTTATTAAAAATAGTGACTACTGGACCTTTCCCAGCACTTATCCAAACCTAATCCCTGGTAGTGGTGCCCTAGAATCTGCCATTTAAATAAGTACCCTGGGTGATTCTGATACAAATAGTTAGAGGGCAATATTTGAGAAATACTGCCTTGGACTCTGTGTCCCTAACCAGCACCGTAACTGGCACAAAGTAGGCACTAAATACTGTTTTTCTTGAGTCTCTGCCTCAAAGAGGTAGAAATCTGGCTGTTTATGGTGTTAGACTAAGGATGTTAGAAAAAGGATCAAAAAAGGATAATGTCTCTTTAGCCTCCTTATGAAGATAAGATTATGGTAATATCTGTAGAATTTTCATGTGCCCATGCTGGATGGGATCTCAGAGATAACCCACTCATTAGCTGGTGAAAAAACTGAGACCCAGAGCCATTTTATTTGTTTATTGAACATTTCTGGAGAGTCTACCACGTGCCAGGCATTGTGCTAGGTTGTGCCTCTATACAAGTTCTCTTTGAATCCACCTCCTCACTCCGCACCCCTGCCAATGCCCAGTGGAGTGCTGTGTGCATAACGGATGCTCTTGATAATGAATGAAGGAATGAATCAGCAGCCTATTAAAATTTGCCTTATGTGAAAAATGACAATAACAAATTTTCAATCAGTTATAGAAAATGGTTGGGATCTTACAGAAACCCATTCATTTAGTTCCTTTAATATCTTGATTAATGCTTTCCTCCTTCCCCTTTGCAATGTAACCCCAATACACATATTTTCAAGGTTTTAAATGCATGTCCTGTGCCATTATTTAGAAAAATATATATAATAATTTTAGCTATAGTTCTCATGGGAGACAGATGTGGCAATCTGCTTCTATAAAGATATACAGCCTTGGAAACCTTATGGGGCAGTTGTACTCTGTCCTATAGGGTCACTGTAAATTGGGATTCACTCAATGGCAATGGGTTTATGGTAGTTCTAAGTCTACAGCCTATACCATATGCCATTTTGGGGTCATATTAACAAAAGACTAAAATTCTACATAGGAGCTATATACTCTCCTGCTAGCCCTATACCTCCTATCTAATGCTTGCCAACCCTGGAAAACCATCTCTCTTTCTTTCAGGGAAATGGGTGATCGATCCCTCGGAGCTCACTTTTGTGCAGGAGATAGGCAGCGGACAGTTTGGGTTGGTGCATCTTGGCTACTGGCTCAACAAGGACAAGGTGGCCATCAAAACCATTCAAGAAGGGGCCATGTCAGAAGAGGACTTCATAGAAGAGGCAGAAGTCATGATGTGAGTGGTCAAAACAGGGGATACAAAGATGCCTTGGGGTGAAGGTTCTGTGCTGTGCTCCTTAGATACCATTCTAATACTATGTTGTGCCACCTCCCTGCTCAGAACCCAGTAGTGTCTTCCTAATGCACAGAGATTAAAACCCAAGCTCTTCACCATGGTCTACAAGGCCCTCCGTGGTCTGGCCTCACCTACTTCCTCAATCTCATCTCCTACTTATCTCTACCTCTGGTCCAGACATGCCAACCACAATGGCCTCTGCCCATCCTCACACACACCCAGCTGCCTCCCTGACATCCTTTTATTCCAGGTCTCGGCCCAGATGTCATGTCCTCTGAGAGGGCTTTTCTGAGCACCCTGTCACTCTCTCAACTCACTATATGGGATTATCTTTTTTTAAGCTACGTTTACTTTTTGTAGCCTGGTTCCCTCTAGAATGTCAGCTCCACGAGGGTAGGAGCTTGTCTGTCTTATTCATCATATCCCTGGCATCTAGCATAGTGCCTGGCACATAATGACTGCTTGGTAAATGCTTGTTGAATGAATGATGTCTAGGAAGGGATTGTATGAGCCAAAAATGTAGAATAAGTGAAGAAAAGAGCTGATTGCTGGAGTCAAGTTATCACTGGTGCATTTGGTAGGGCAATAATGGTCACTTATGTTTAAAGAAAGTTTTGCAGGTTATGAAGCTCTTTTCAAAAACGATCTCTCATTCAGTCGAATCCAGATTTTTTCAACCTCAGCATTATTGACATTTTGGACTGGATAATTCTTTACTGTGGGGGCTGTCCTATGCACTGTAGGATATTAGCAGCATCCCTGGTCTCTACCCTTGTCTTAGTTATCTAATGCTCCTGTAACAGAAATACCACAAGTGGACGGCTTTAACAAAGAGAAATTTATTCTCTCACATTCTAGGAGGCTAGAAGTCCAAATTCAGGGCACCAGCTCTAGGGGAAGGCTTTCTCTGTCTCTGTCTGCTCTGGGGGAAGGTCCTTGTCATCAGTCTTCCCCTGGTCTAGGAGCTTCTCAGCGCAGGAACCCCGAGTCCAAAGGACACACTCTGCTCCCAGCACTGCTTTCTTGGTGGTATGAGGTCTTCCTGTCTTTGGGCTCGCTTCTCTCTTTTATATCTCAAAAGAGATTGACTCAAAACACAATCTAATCTTATAGATTGAGTCCTGCTTCATTAACATAACTACCTCTAATCCTGCCTCATTAACATGATAGAGGTAGGATTTACAGCACATGGGAAAATAACATCAGATGACAAAATGGTGAACAATCACGTAATACTGGGAATCATGGCTTAGCCAAGTTAACACACATTTTTGGGGGACACAATTCAATCCATAACAACCCTCTAGATGCCAATAGCACTCCCTTCTCCCAGTTATGACAACTAAAAATGTCTTAAGACGTTGCCAAATGTCCCCTGCAGGACAAAATTACCCTCAGCTGAGAACCACTGGTCTAATCTATTCTTCACCACAGCTCTATGAGACATCAGTTGTTATTACCCCCATTCTACAGATGAAGAAGTTGAGGTTTGACTCACAGTGGAAGGGAACCAAACAACATCTTTAGGATCCACATTCCATCTTCTGTCTCTTATTTACAGAGACCACACATCCTGGTTTTCCCAGAACAGTCCCAGTTTATATCCTTGTCCAGAAGTATTATTGATAGTGTCACCTTTTGTTATCAAAAGTGTCCTAGTTTGAATGTTAAATTATATGGTCACCTCAACTATCCCTACAGAAGATATTGGGAAGATTTGAACAGAAAAGGCTTTTTTTTTTTTTTTCTTCTATTTCAGGTAATGATCAGTCCCATGTACTAGGAAGCACTAAACCACCCCTTCAGTTACCAAATTTCAATAAACACAATCAAATGTATTTTTTGTTTGGGGTAGTAGATTTTTTTTCCTAAACCATGAGTTGGATGAAGGAACCATTGAGTACTTGGATGCCATAAAATGTTCTGTGCTTTTAGGAGACTGGGTTTGGGTCATCTCATCCTTTGCCTTTTTCCTCTAGGAAACTGTCTCACCCTAAACTGGTCCAGCTCTATGGGGTATGCCTGGAGCAGGCCCCCATCTGCCTGGTATTTGAGTTCATGGAGCATGGCTGCCTATCAGATTACCTGCGCAGCCAGCGGGGGGTCTTTGCGGCGGAGACCCTACTGGGCATGTGCTTGGACGTGTGTGAGGGCATGGCCTACCTGGAAGATGCGTGTGTCATCCACAGAGACCTGGTAAGAGAGTGCAGGGTAAAAACCTCCAGGTCCAGGATGAAGGAGCAGGTCCCACTGAAATGCAGAGCTATCAAGGCTGAGGTTTCATTAATAAATAACGAGTCACAGACCATCTCTTCCTCTCTCTACTTCTTTCCCCCTCAGCACATTTTGGGAAGTTCTAGTGGGAAAGCACAAAGTTCCTGGGTGGTGCAAATGGTTAATGCCCTTGGTTGCTAACTGAAAGGTTGGAGGTTGGAGTCCACCCAGAGACACCACAAAAGAAAGGCCTGGTGATCTACTGAAAAATCAGCCATTGAAAACCCTATGGAGCACAGTTCTACTCTGACACACTTGGGGTCCCCATGAGTTGGAGTTGACTCAGTGGCAACTGGTTAACTGGTTAGTGGAAAAGCAAAGTGTGAGAGCTCAAATCTGGGCTCTAGTCCTAGCCTCATCTCTAACTGTGGACCATCCCTTTCATGGCTGAGTTTCAGTTTACATTCTTCCAGAATGGGGCTAATAATGCCTCCCTCTTAACCTCTCTGTGCCTCGGTTCCCACCTGCAAATTAAGGGGGGAGTGGACAAGCCCATTTTTCTCAAAGTGTTATCCAAGGGCCTCTCAGAATCATATTGGGGTGATCCTAAAACCACCCTCAGCATTGCTGGGGGTTGGGGCTCAAGAATATTAATTTTGACATATTCCCCCAACTGATTTATAGGCAAGCTAAAATTTAAGAGTCACTGAGGTCAATTATCTCTGAGGGCTCGTTCAATGCAACATTCTGTGATACTAAGTACTAAGTAGAGGCCAGGTAGTCTCTCTATTGAGGGATAGTTTTAAGCAAATTACCAAGTCCATTCTTATTTTAGTTAAGTGGGAAACACTTTCTTCATATCATTCCTAATGTTAACATATCCTGTCCTCTCTGGTTGCATTAGAGCATGTCGTTGGTTAGACACCATCTTGGACTTCTCTTCTAATAAAGACCCCAGGAATAAAGATAAAAGATCAAACCTAGTCATTCTGATAAAGGGTCTTACACGTTCAACTGTCCAGTTAACTTCCAGGAGGCACTTGAGAAGCTTAATTAATGAATGCAAAGCTCCTCAAGGCCCCTGTACGACAGCACATAAAAAAGCAAAGGACTGTGATTATAGGGGACTCCTTAATTACTGATTATCCACCAACACTTTTCCTTTTATTTGCCTGTCTGCTCTTCAGGCTGCCCGAAACTGTCTGGTGGGAGAAAACCAAGTCATCAAGGTGTCCGACTTTGGGATGACAAGGTAATAAGGGGATATGGTGCCAGCAAGGTTTCAGGAATGGGACTCAGGCCATCGGATGTTCTGACATTCTCCTTCCACTCTCTCCCCAGATTCGTCCTCGATGATCAGTACACCAGCTCCACAGGCACCAAGTTCCCAGTGAAGTGGGCATCCCCGGAAGTTTTCTCCTTCAGCCGCTACAGCAGCAAGTCGGATGTGTGGTCATTTGGTAAGAGTCATCCTGGCCCCACACCCCTGTGATCTGGGACTTGGGCTCAAGGTTTCCTTTGTCAAATGCAGGCAGCTCTTCTTGCCCTGAACGCTTGACTATGAGTGTGTCCGTCTGAGGGCCTGTGTGTAAAACAGCTCTGAAAGGAATTCATTATTGTATTCACTCTTGGAAATTTTTGAAATGAGGATGAAAATAAAAGTGAACATTTAGGATTCTGGTGGTATCTGCTGTGAGGTCAAGAGCTAGAGGGAGTCGGCAGATTAGAATATCAACTCTTTGAAGGCAGGGACCATGTATTGTCCAGCATTATATTCCCACACGTAACCCTCAATAAGTTATTCATTCCTTCAACAATTTATTGAGCATCTACTAGTCCTTGTGTGGTGCAAACAGTTTACTCACTTGGCTGCTAACCAAAAGGCTGGAGATTTGAGTCCACCCAGGGGCACCTCAGAAGAAAGACCTGGTGATCTACTTCCAAAACATCAGCCACTGAAAACCTTGTGGAGCACAGTTCTACTGTGGCACATATAGGGTTACCATGAATTGGAATTGACTCCACAGCAACTGGCTTTACTATATGTCAGGGGTTGATCTAGGTACTGAGGCTAAAGTGGTGCAGGGGGCAGAAAAGAATCCTCTTGGAGCTAAATTGTATCGGGGATGGGGGTGGTGTGGGAGGGTGATAACAATCGTGAAGAAACTAGCAGATATATGTATAAGATAAAATCAGTTTTAAAAAAACATTTGCCATCTATTCCAACTAGTGATGAATAAATGCTATGAATAAAATAAAGCAGAGTAATGAGATAGAGTGACTGAAATGGGGGAGAATCTGCTTTAAATAGCATGGTCTGGGAAGGTTTCTTAGAGAATGCGACTTTTTTTTTTTTTTACATTCTGGTGCAAGGGCTGTAATCTTTTTTTTTTTTTTTAATGAAGCTATACACAGCAAAACATACATCAATTCAATAATTTCTACATGTACAATTCAGCAACATTGGTTACATTCTTCAAGTTGTGCCATCTTTCATGATAGCTTTTGCGAATCGTTTCACCATCACAACACAAACTCACTGTCCCCTAAGCTTCTCATCTAACCTTTTGAGTTGCTATTTTCAATATTATCTGATATAGATAATTCTTTAAAAGAACACAGTGCTTAAGGCAGACATTCTTTTCTAATTAAGTTAAACTATTGTTTGGTTTAAAGATGACTTCAGGGGATAGTTTCAGTTTAAGGTTTAAGGATTTCCTCAGGGCAATAGTTTTGGAATAGGGGTCACCCAGCCCCCAGTAGCTCCAGAAAGTCTGGATTCCAGGAGAATTTGAAGTTCTGTTTCACATTTTCCCCCTTTTGATCATAATTTTTCTCTGGAATCCTTGATCAAGTTGTTCAGTAATGGTAGCTGAGCACCATCCAGTTCTTCTGGTCTCCTGGCAAAGGAAATAGTGGTTCATGGAGGCAATTGGACATATATTCCAGTTCCTCCTCAGAAAAAGGTGAGTCTTAAGTTGAGACCTTAATGATAAAAGGGAGCTATCCTCATTCAAAGAGCAGGGAACAGTGTGAAACAGCAGTAAGTGGAAAAGCTTGGTGTGTCCAAAGAACAGGGTATACTGGTAGAGAGGAAGGCAATGAAGTTGACAGGCCATAGTAAGGAAGTAGAATTTCTAATAAGTGCAAATGGGTATGAATGAATGAAAGAATGCATGAATGATGTTGGTGTAGCAAGAAGTATTAAACGTTCTTGCTGGATTTGTCATGTCATCCTAAACCATAGTTCGTGCATACTAAAGTACACACAAAAATACACCAGACCAAATACACCACCTCTTTGATTTAGGTTACAAGAAGGAACTGGTTAAAGTTTGATTTTGCCGTTCCATATGAAGGGAAGGTCTGCGAAGTGTGTGGACCAGTAGTGAAAACCTGGGGGAAGCTGTCTAAGTCTCTTAGAAGAACTAGTTTTAAAGTCTTCTCCAGCATTTTAGAATACCCGTTTCCAGCAGTCTAGTGGTTTCTTCATTATGTTTCCTTTGATCTGTTCCTTTAAACAGCCTCCCTATTCCCCAGGCCTATTTATGATTTTGTTAGCCAGGTTGAAGTTACAAAATGAACTTGGAAGAAATAAAATGCGCTAACAGCATTCTCAGAAGATCCTCTTTTCTCCAGTGCGTATAACTAGGAAGCTCAGGGCTGGTTTGCAATCATCTCTTTATGGGTGACAAAGGCTGTCACACTGCACCCAGCTGGGTGCCTATAAAGAGATGTTTACAGGAATAGCCACTTTGGCCCACTCACTTGATCTGAATGGAGTTTGTTTTACCATGGAGTGTCAGCTTGGGAATTTTCTGCTGCATCTTACCATTAGAGGGCTGCGCTGAAGCTTGTCCCTGACTAGGTTGTGTTATCTGGAGAGAGTCCAAAGATGAGGGTGGCTGGTGGATGCAGAGTAGAATGGGTTCAGTGAAGAAAGTATGAGAAACAGAAGCCTGGGTGGGCTGAGAGTTTGACCCTTGCCTCAAGGCCATTGAACTTTAGATCAGGCATTGTAAGATTTTTGCCATAATTAGCTGTGTTATTTTAAGCAAGTAACCTTTTTTGAGCTTTACTCAGTATTTTATCTATGCATTAGTAGGTTTATAATGAAACAATTGTTTTCAAACTTTTTTTTTTTTTTAGCAGTAGAACCCCATTTTCAAAAGAAATCTCACTAGAAATCCTGGCATCTTAGGATGCTCCAAAACAAAACCAGTTACCGTCAAGTCGATTCCAACTCATGGCGACCCCACATGTGTCAGAATACAATTGTGTTCCACAGGGGTTTTCAATGGCTGTGACCTTTTGGAAATAGATCGCCAGGCCTTTCTTCCAAGGCAACTCTGGGTGGATTGGAACTGCCAACTTTCTGGTTAGTAGCTGAGCACTTAACTGTTTACACCACCCAGGGCTCCTCTTTGGATGCTAAACAGCCTTATTTACAGACCAGTTCTGAATTTCCAAAACTCCCAATAACCTCTCAGGATGCCCTAGAAATTCTGATTTAGTGAATCTGAGCTGGGCCCTAGGAATCTGCCATTTTAACAAACTTCTGAGGGGATTTTTTATGCAGGTGTTTTAAGGATCACTCTTTGGGAAACTCTGCCCCAAAGTTCTGTGGAATATACCTTGGAAACCACTGGGTTATGTGATCTGCAAGCTTTCTTCCCACTCTGACATCCTATGGATATATAGGTATACACTGAAGCCAGTTATGACAATCTACTGAGGACAGAAGAGGATTAAATCAGAGGTCAGAAATGGACAACCTAAAGGTGTCTTTTGCTTGGTCTATACAATATTTTTAAAAGTCAAATTAATGGCCAAAAAATTGAGCTTGTATTTTAAAACTCAATTTCTGACTTCTGTTGAAAAATCAGAAAAGTGGCAACCCTTCACCTTTGTTCCATGTGCTGTAAGTTGGCTGGAGCTGAATCACAGCTGACTCCTTAAGACAGAACTTTTGATCTCCAGTCCTCCATATTCCTCACTCGTCCCTCACCAGTTCAATACACACCTCCCAACTCTATTCATTTCCATCATCTTTATAGGCATTTGAGTTTATTTCCTCTGCAGTTTTTAATCATAGGCATTTGAGTTAGGTATAACAAAGGGTTGAGCTTGAAAACTCGTAACTACTAAGAAGGTTGAGAAATCTCAGATCTTTAGGAACAGGACAGGCCTCATCAGCTTCGGGGGACTTCATATTGTACTTCCTGGAGGCAGGAACTTGAATCCTAATGCCAAGGAGTCTGTGATTTCTGGAGGATGGTTTGTTTGTTACCTGTGGACATTATCCTCACCATCTCTTGTAGGTGTGCTCATGTGGGAAGTCTTCAGCGAAGGCAAAATCCCGTATGAAAACCGAAGCAACTCTGAGGTGGTGGAAGATATCAGTACAGGATTTCGGTTATACAAGCCCCGACTGGCCTCCGTGAATATCTACCAGATCATGAATCATTGCTGGAAAGAGGTCAGTGGAGGAAATGGTTTTCTTCTGTGTTATAATCTACGATTTCAGAGTCCACCCCTTTCCCTAGAGAAAGGAACCCTCTTAGAAGGAAGAAGCAGCAGAGATGACTAAAATGGATTCGCAGGAAAGTAACTTTGTGGGTCCATTAACTAGAGAGATTCCCTGTTTCTAAGAGCTGGCAGTGACCTTAAATGATACTTGATTTGCTGCATAATGTCACGAGCCATAAGCATAGTCTTGGAGAGGAGGTAGGGTGAGGCCTTCACCACCTCCCTCCCCAGTTTTCTGAGAAGAGAAAAAAATATCAGTAACATCATAAAACCATTAAAAAGTGTGTTGAATTAGTTCTATAAATTGGGAAACGAGTTCAGTTGGGCTGTGAATATATTAAAATGGCTTAATTAAAGTTCATTTTATTCATTCAGTGAACTTTTATGGAGAGCCTTGTGTATGTCAGACACTGTTCTCAGTCCTGGGGATTCAGAATGGGAGCTGATGACTCTGTACCCTCCCAGATGACTCCATTACCTCTGCCTGGGTGGCAGGCTATGCCTTGAGCCACATCAGCGTGAGTCTTAGGTGTCCTTTGGTGACTTTTAGAACATTGTAAATTTCAGCCAAAGTTGAAAGTTACTGAAATAGTTAACAAAAATTCAGATCATTAAAGGGCAATAAGGTAGAATAGAAAAAGCATAGGACACTTGTGTTTTGTCTCGGCTTTACCCTTCTTTAGACATTAATCTTAGGCAATTCTCTGAAGCCCCTTTTTCTTATGGGTAAAAGAGAATTGAATAACACTTGACATGTAAGTTCACAGAGCTTTTATAATCAGTAATAACACAAAAGACAGTGCCATAAAGACACAAACAAGAGCCCAAAACAAATATTGGCTATTTCATATGGATTAAATGCTATAATAATAATGATAGCTGAGGTTTATTTGACACTTTTTTCTTTTTTTAACTATCTTTTAATAATTTTTTAATTAATAGATTTATTTTTTGAAGTTTTTGATTTACTGGAAAATTACACAGAAAGTACAGAGTTCCCGTATAACCCTCTCTCTCCTTCACACAGTTTCCCCTATTATTGACATCTTATATTAGTGTGGTACATTTGTTACAATTAATGAACCAATATTGATACATAATTCTTAATTAATTAATGCCTATAGTTTGTATTGGGGCCCTGGTGACTCAGTGGTTAAGCATTTAGCTGCTAACCAAAAGGTCGGCAGTTTAAATCCACCAACTGCTCCTTGGAAATCCTATGTGGCAGTTCTTCTCTCTCCTATAAGGTCTCTGTGAGTCAAAATTGACTCAACAGCACCTAACAAGAACAGCAACAAAAATCCCCTGTTCATTTCACTCCCGTTTCCCTTGAATCTCAGGGAACCACTGATCTTTTTACTGTCTCTATCGTTTTGCCTTTTCCAGGACGTCACATAGTTGGAATCCTACAGTATGTTGCCTTTTCAAATTGGCTTCTTCACTTAGCAATATGCATTTAAGGTTCCTCCATGTCTTTTTTGTGGCTTGAGAAAGCATTTCTTGGTTGCTTACAGTTTTGTGCAATTATGAGTAAAGCTGCCATAAACATTTGTATGCAGGTTTTTGTGTAGACATAAGTTTTCAACTCAAATAGGCAAATACCTAGGAGCACGATTGCTGGATTGTATGGTAAGACTATGTTTAGTTTGTGAGAAACTGTCAGGCTGTCTTCCAAAGTGGCTGTACCATTTTGCATTTCTACCAGCAATGAATGAGAATTTCTGTTGCTTCACATCCATGCCAGCATTGAGTCCTGTCAGTGTTTCGAATTTTAGCCATGCTTGTATAGTAGTATCTCATTGTTGTTTTAATTTGCATTTCCCTAGTGACATATGATGTTGAATATTTTTTTCATATGTTTATTTGCCATCTGTATATCTTCGTTGGTGAGGTGACTATTCAGATCTTTTGCCCATTTTTTAATTAGGTTGTTTGTTTTCTTATTGTTGAGTTTTAGGAGTTCTTTATATATTTTGGAGCCCTGGTGGTGCAGTGGTTAAGCATTTGGCTACTAACCAAAACGTCAGCAGTTCAAATCCACCAGCCACTCCTTGAAAGCCCTGTGGGGCAGTTCTGCTCTGTGCTATAGGGTCTCCATGAGTGGGAATCAACTCGATGGCGATGGGTTTGAGTTTCTGGTTTTTGTATACTTTAGATACAAGTCTAAAATGTGTTCTGCAAATATTTTCTCCAAGTATATGGTTTGCCTTTTCATTTTTTTAACAATGTCTTTCACAGAGCAGAAGTTTTTAATTTTAATGAAGTCTAACATCAGTTTTTCCTTTCATGAATTGTGCTTTTGGTGTTGTATCTAAAAAATTATCAAGAAGCCCAAGGTCATCTAGACTTTCTCCTATATTATCTTCTAGAAGTTTTATAGTTTTACATTTTTTTATTGTACTTTAAATGAAGGTTTACAGAGTAAACAAGTTTCTCATTAAACAATTAATACATGTATTGTTTTGTGACATTGGTTGCCAACCCCACCACATGTCAACATTCTCCCCTTCTCGATCTTGGCTTCCCAGTTACCAGCTTTCCTTTCTCCTCCTGCCTTCTCGTCCTCGCCCCTGGGCTGGTGTGCCCATTTAGTCTTGTTTTGTTTTATGGGCCTGTCTAATCTTTGGCTGAAGGGTGAACCTCAGGACTGACTTCATTACTGAGCTATAGGGGTGTCCGGGGGCCATACTCTCAGGGTTTCTCCAGCCTCCATCAGACCAGTAAATCTGGTCTTTTATTTTAAGTTTTGCACTTTAAAGTCAGGTCTATGAGCCATTTTGAGTTAAATTTTGTGAAAGGTGTAAGATCAGTGTCTAGATTCACTTTCTTTTTTTGCATGTGATGTCCAGTTGTTCCAGCACCATTTGTTGAAAAGGTAACCCTTTCTCCGTTGAATTACCTTTGCTTATTTGTCAAAGATCAATTGACTCTATTTGTGTGGGTCTGTTTCTGGGCTTTCTATTCTATTTCACTGATCTATGTATCTATTCTTTTGCCAATACCGTGCTGTCTTAATACTAAGTCTTCGAGTCAAGTAGTGTCAGTCCTTTGACCTTATTCTTCTTCTTCAGTATTGTGTTGGCTATTGTGGGTCTTTTGGCTTTCCATATAAACTTTAGAATCAGTTTCTCAATATCTACAAAATAACTTGCTGGGATTTTGATTGGGATTACATTGAATCTATAAATTGAGTTGGGAAGAATTGACATTTTAACAATATTGAGTCCTACTATCCATGAACATGGAATATCTCTCCATTTATTTAGAGCTTTAATTTCTTTCATCAGAATTTTATAATTTCCCTCATGTTGATCCTGTTCATATTTTGTTAGATTTATACCTAAGCATTTTATTTTTTGTATTATTTAGCACTTAAACTTCTACGATGTACTTTTATACATGATTTTATTTAATTCTTACAACAATCATGAGGTAGGTACTATTATTATCCCCATTGTACAGATGACAAAACTGAAATCTGAAGAGATTAAGTAACAAGGTCACACAGCTAATGAGTGGTAAAGCTGTGATTCAAAACCAGACTTTCTGATTCCAGAATAAGAAACCTACTGTTAACAACTAGAATGTAATGCCTCCAATACAGTATACATGGAAGCATATTTCAAAACCAGCAGAGTGTTGTTGTTGAACTCTGGTTCACTTTGGATATACACCAACACACAAGTACAAGGAACTCACAGAGCTCTTTCTTTCCTTTCCAGAGACCAGAAGACCGGCCACCCTTCTCCAGCCTGTTGGGTCAACTGGCTGAAATCGCAGAATCAGGACTTTAGCAGAGACTTGGTGCCAGGACACAGGCTGCAGATCCTGAATGGGGGAGGGAAGTCCTCCTTCCACAGAGCATTAAATCTTCCCCAAGCCCAGGACTTCTCAGGGGCAGTGTGGCCTGTGACTCCTGTCCCTGAGCTGCCACAGAGGCAGTGCCGTTAGCGGCTGGCATTGGGACACAGGCAGGAGGGTCAGCCACTGAGCTGGGAGCGGGACCAGCACAGCAGTGACGTCTCTGCCCTCCCTCCAGCCTCTTGTCACATGTAGTGCACAAGCCTCAATCTGAAAGCTTCAGGCAACATTTCTTGCACTGCTTCTTAGTGAAAGGGAGAGACAGGAATAGGATTCTGGATTATTATTTTTATTATTATTTTAAACATGGGTCTAAAGTTTATGGGACAAAGAAACTTTTGATTGGACCCAGCAACACAGTAATCGAAGATTGGGGGCAAGGGAAACGAGGAATATGTCTCTTTTTCTAAGAAAACTGGTGGGTTAATTCAAGTCAGAAAAAGCGAGCTCTGCGGCTATGATGCCGTCAGCCACAGCTTCCTGCAGTAGAGGATGATGGGACAGTCTCTCACATCAGAGGGCAGATATTCTGAGATGCAGCTTCATGAGGTTTTGTAAGGGTGTTCTGCCACCTGTCTCCTGGAGGGGAGGATGGTGAGCTCCGTTGGATGGATTGGGGTGAATAAGTCAAATTCTACAGTTGGGAGTGTTGTGTACCTAGTGTCTGGGCAGGAACTCAAGAGGGCAGGTGATGGTAGGGAACCAACTGGTACAAAGAAAGGCCTTGGGTTGTTACCACTCTGATCCTCACCTTTAATACCAAATGAGACAGGTGACTATGCCTCCCCTCTGCACAAAAGTCCCCTGCAGGATCCTAGGCAGAAACGATTACTCTGAACACTGACTCTGACTGAAGACTTGGCCACCGTTTTTCTGGCCTCACAGAACCAGCCCTCTCTCTCTGCAATATTCCGTCCTCACCAACAGAGGGCACCATTGTGCTGGTCAGTGTGACCTTTCAGAGAAACAGACGCTTGTTTAGGCCCTCAGGTTTTCCAATTTTAAGACTGAGACATCAAGGCGCCCAAAACTCTAGGAGAAGAACAAGGAGTCTGCTCTTGCTCAAACAGTCCTCATGAAAAGTAAGATGTGGTGCTCCCAAGATGCACAAAGATGCCTACTGTTAGGCTGAGCCCTCAAACATGCTAAGCGAGTATAGCCTGAGCTACGAGCTTTCAATACAGAACCTCAGTTCATCCTCACACCACGCGCATGAGATAGTATTAATATTCCCATTTTACGGATAACAGAATTGAGGCTTTAAAAAGTCAAGATACCTGCCTGAAGTGACGGAGCTAGGAAGTATAGAGCCCCCGAGGTTCTAGCCAAAATCTGTCTGAATTTAATGCAGTCTTTCTCCCTGCTCAACACTGCCTCCTACTGAGTATGAAAGGGATTGCAAAGGAGTTAAGGACAGCAGAGGGGAAGGACATCATAGAAAGCCAATCCAAGAAGTTGATGTAGCACCACCAGGGAATAATTTTGCTCCCACATAGACCACCGAGTCTGGTGCTCTGACCCTCCAAACTGAATTACCACTAGTTGCCGTGGAGTCAGTTCCAAATCATGGCAACCCCATGTGTGTCAGAGTAGAACTGTGCCCCCATAAGATTTTCAGTGGCTGATTTTTCAGAAACAGATCTCCAGGCCTTTCTTTCAGGTACCTCTGGGTGGACTTCAACTTCCAGCTCTTTGTTTAGCAGCCAGGCATGTTACCATTTGCACCACTCAGGAACTTCTCCAGCTTGGAATCGGATCTTCTTTTTCCTTAGTGTATTCTCACCTTGGTCATAGTTAAGTGACGTTTTATTTTTAATTGTGGCAGATATGTATATAACAAAAGCATTTGCCATTTCAACATTTTTTACATGTACAATTCAGTGACAGTTAGTTGACTTTTGCATTGCTCAGTTAACCCTAAATTCCCCTAGTCTGCTAGAATCATATTGTATGAAGACACTTAACAGATGAGCTTTGAATGATTCTCCTGCAGAAATACAAATGCCTCCTTTGATTTACTAGGCCAGCTTTGAGCTGCTGTCTTCTTGGACATTTTGTGCAGAAGGATATTCCCTGATATAACAGAGATTTTATTTTCCTAGACTGTTTAGATAAAGCTCATAGGGAACTTACCTAATGATGTTGCAATAGGATCTTTCTAACTCATATATTTTGGCCATTTTGAGATTCAGATGAGAACCCTTGTGAGGCAGTGGTTAAGAGCTCAGCTGCTAACCAAAAGGTTGGCAGTTGGCAGTTCAAATTCACCAGCTGCTCCTTGGAAACCCTATGGGGGCAGTTCTCCTCTGTCGTGTGGGGTCGCTATGAGTGGGAATTGACTGCAATTTTTTTTTTTTTGGAAATTCAAATGTATAGCTGTTAACTATAATTATTGTGCAACTGGGAACCTCAAGATAAAAGTATCATTTAGAAAATGATCTTATTCAATCTATCCACAATTAGACATTCTCTTTTGCAGCCCTTAATTAGAGATGATCTCTGGACTGGTCAGCCTAGACGGAAAACCTCGGAATTGACAGATCTCTGTGGTCTAGTTTGGAAAATTCCTCTCAGCGTGGCATTATTTTTTTCAAGTTCAGATTCATTGTGGCCTTAAATGAACATGAGTAGGCAGTTCACCTCCCAGTGTCCTATCCCACAAATACAGGCTTCCTGCCGGGTTTTTGTCTCTCAAATTTTGAAAACAATATGGTGTGTTCAAAGAATTTCCTTATACAAATTTTTGGTTCTAGTTGCATTTTGTAGATTTTGCATTTTGTATCTTTTGATATTGTGTATTTATATTTGGATAGGATGAAGTATTTATTAGTATACCGTCAATATAAAGTGTTAGTGTTCAAAATAAAGACGTTACAAATATCTTTTACTTCTTGTAGCGTGTACAGAGTTGAAGGCTGGGTATAGCAAATAAAAGGTGTATGTTTTAATAAAGATGGTGTGGATGGCTTGAGTTCCGTATTTATCCAAATGTTAAGCTTCCAAAACTTTTCCTTAAGTAAAAATGGCTACATAGTTTCCTCTTCCACGGACACATAAAGACTGTCGTTATTAGGTACCATCAAGTCACTTCCAACTCAAAACAACCCTATGTACAACAGAACAAAACACTGCCCAGTCCTGCACCACCTTCACAGTTGTTGCTATACTGGAGCCCATTGTTGCAGCCACTGTGTCAATCCATCTCCTCGAGGGTCTTCCTCTTTTTTGCTGACCCTCTACCTTATCAAGCATGATGTTCTTCTCCAGGGACTGGTCCCTCCTGATAACATGTCCAAAGAATGATACTCTGGCAGCAGTTTATGTGTTCACTTGTTCACATACATACGTGAAGACTATATATCATTCAACAGCATTCATTCAACAAGTGAATATCAAATGCTTCCTATGTGTCATACACTGTGCTGAATTCTGCGGAAACAAAGATGAAAAAGGCAGTTATCACTTTCAAGAAACCCCTGCTCTGATTGGGTAGGCAGTTATATAAGCAAGTAAAACTATAATACAGCAATTAGAGTAACAACAGAGATGTAGTCAAAGAAGAAAAGAGAACAGGGAAGAAGTGATGGAATCTATCAAGGGAAGGGTAACGTCAGGGAAACTTCTAGAGCCTTGCTTCTCAAAATGTGGTCCCTGGATCAGCAGCAGCATTACCAGCTTGTCAAAACTGCAAATTGTTAGGCTTCTCCCCATATCTACTAAAGGAGAATCTGTTTTGACAAGATCCACAGGTGATCATATGAGCATTAAAGTTTGAGAAGCACTGTCCTAGAGAATATAAAATCTGACTCAGTTTTAAAGATAAATTACGTTTTTTTAGGTAAACAAGTGGGCAGAAATATAAGAAATGCTTTCTAGGCAGAGAGAACAGCGTGATGTATTAGGAAGCTATTAGCGGCGCAGCAATGCTGGAGCATGAGAGAGGTCACGTGTGCAAGCGTGCGTGTGCATGTGGTCTCAGCAAGGACAGGAACGGTAGAAGAGATGTGCAGGATGAAACAGGTTATAAATCTAGACAAGGACTATATTTTAAAAAGAAAAGAAGTTGGCACTTTACTCTGTAGGTAGGGAAGAACAGTATCACTGAGTAAGGAGAGAAGGTCAAATTTGCATTTAGAGTGATACTCTGGCAGCAGTATGTTGAGTAGATTTGAGAAATGCAAAGCTAGGGGATAACTTTTGCCTTGTTCCTACTACCAGATAGTTGTTCATGTATGTTCACTGATTGACAGACACACCTGAGGCTGTAGAGCTATTTAACAACACAAGTGGGATTCAAACTCAGATCTTACTTCAAGGTCTGTATGCTTCCTACTGGATCTCACCAAAATTCAAACCATGTTAATAATAGTAATAATAATAATAGCTCCCATTTTGAGCATCTATTATGTACAAGACTCTGGGCTTAGTGTGTCACACTTATTATTTCGTTTAATTTTCACAAGACTTCAAAGGATAGGTATTGTTATCTCAATTTTATAGACAATGAATGTGGGCTCAGTGAATTACTGAGCAGAATCACTGAAGGCCCCACAATTAGTAAGTGCCAGAGTGGGAGGTTGAATCCAGACCTGTCTGTCCCCAAAGGACATGCCCTCAGTCATTTTGTGGGATTGAGTAGCCTACAAAGAATACAGCAGCACCAATCCCATTGTGCCTCAGCTACACTGTTGAATTCCAAGTGCTGTTTAGAATATGCTCAGACCCTACTTATCAGTCCTTATCAAAATTATTTTGAATAGCATGTGTGTAAATAAAAATGAAATGTTCTTTGCTATCAAGTTATGTACTAAATGACCTGACCTTCAAGTGAGGACAGTTGTCCAAAAGTTATGGGAAATGAGCAGAGCGAGGGAAGGACAGCAGAAAAGGGAAGACACACATTTCCAAATGGCCCAGAGTGGAGCTGCAATGTTTCAACCACAAAACCATCCTCAATTTTTCATTTATAAAATACTTCTCAGGATTGTGTGAAGATGAAATGAATCCATCTATAAAGAGGACTTAGCACAGAGGCTGGCCTCAAATAAGCATCCAGTAATTATTACATATATGCTTTAACAAATTATTTCAGATTCAAAGAGATAGGCAATCCAGTTTCCTATAAAAGACCTGGGGTCTGCGTCCAGCCTGCCATGGATAACTCTTCCCTTCCTGCTCCTCAGTTCTTTTGTCTGTAAAATGAGGCCATTTTGAGCAAGTGGTCAGGTTTTATCTGATGGACAGGTTTTATCTGTGTAACTCACCATCCGTTTTTTCCTTTTTTGCTAACCACAAGAATGCTTGGAACCAAATGTATGAGTCTATCGTAGCAAGCCCATACCACACAGTTGTTTATTAATCACATTTTTTTGTCTCCATCTCATATTTGTACCCTTTTCCATCTCTCTTTTTAAAAAATTTCTTATTTTTATTTTTTTAATGTAATGTACCCCTGTAACTTGCACTAAATACATTTTTGGAATGAGGTGGCATATTAATAAATACATGGATTCAGTTTGGTAGAGGGAAGATGAGGCTGCATGTGGTTAAAAGCACGGGTTTTGGTTTCAGTACCTGGGCAAGTTATTTAACTGCCTTAGTTTCTTCAACTCTAAAATGGGACTAATGATTATATTTTCCTCATAGGATAATGGTGAAAATTAAATGAGACAATGTACTTGGTAAATGATAGCTATCATTATTATCTATGTTTTCTTTCTCCAGAACCAATTCTCAAGCCACTTCCCAAGCTCTGGGTTTTACTACCAGTTTCTATGAAGAAGGGTCTGCTGATGGTTTTTTAACAGAGACCTGAATGTTCTAGCTGATTTGAGGCTTTTCTAAAAACAAGGCATGTTGCCACACATGGAACCACAATGCATGGGCCACAGCTTTGCAAGCGGAAAGCAATTCTCACTTGGTAGCTTTGATCCTCTCATTGCTGATGGTGCAGCCTGGGGTTGAACACAAAGAAAATCCAAAGGCAGTAGACAGACAGCTGCAAATTTCATTGGGAAAGTGTAAACTAAGATTTCACCTTCCATTATTCATTCAACCATTTTTATTTGCATCCTATCATGTACCAGGCTCTGTGTTAGGCTCTGAGGATGTGATGGGGAGCAAGACAGACAGTCCTGCTGTTTTAGATTTTATGGTCTAATGTGGGATGCAGGCAAGTAAATCAACAATTACAACACAGCATCATAAGTAGCATGATAAAGGAAGCCCAGGGAGCCGTGGATGTATAATGAGGGACATCTAACCCAGGCAAGGAGGGATCATGAGTGACTCTTGGAGAAGGTAACATCTAAATGGGTGTCTGAAGAATGAATAGAAGTTTAGGCAGGCAAACTGGGGAAAGCTGTGGAAGGGGGCAGAGGTGTCACTGGGGCTAGTGTTACTCAGTGCAGTAACTCATGGTGTCACCCCCACTCCCATGGACCTCCTCATGTACCAGACCATATAGAATCCTTGCAGCAGCAATGAAGACAACAGCGCGTACCTGTAGCACATGCAGACAAAACCACGTGATTTGAAACGTCATTATAATTGGGTAATAATGACAGCTCTGATGGGAGTGCATCAGAAGGTTCAAAAAGTAAATTAGCATACAGTTTTAGCCTGGTAAGTACATTGATACATATAAGCTGGGCTTACAAAAAATGTTTTTGTTGTTATAACTACAGGAATATTTTTATAAAAAATAATAAATTTCTGCTGAAACACTGCACAAAAATTTTATAGACAGTCAGTTTGGTGCCACCCCCTCTGACAGTGTACCCTGGTGCAGTCTGCACCCCCTCTCCCCCCTAGTGACACCACTGGAAGGGAGAGGGAAAGGAGAACAATGTTCCAAGCAAAATGCTGAGTTTATGCAAAGGTCAAAGGTAAGAGACAACACAAGTTTGGAGAACTAAAAGAGGTTCCTTTTAGCCAAAGCTTGTTCACAGCAGAAGGGACTAGAGAGAGGTAGGGGACAGATCACAAAGACCAGTTGCAGGCCAAGGTAAGGAGTTTGGGCTTTATCCTGAGAACAGTGGGGAGCTATTCAAGTGCTTTAATCAAGACAGGGACATGTCCTTTGTTTTAAATAGTGCAGTTTTCCACAACCATAGGTACTTCGGAGCAGATCTAACCCACTTCATTTTATAGATGGGGAAACAGAGCTGAAGCAACTAAGGTCACTCTTCTCTTAGTTGCAAAACTAGAACCAAAAGGCAAGTCTCTAGATTTCCAACACAGTGGTTTCAACAGCACCATATTGCTTCTCCTTTGTAAGTGAATGGACCCCTGGTGGCCCAGTGGTTAAGAGCTCAGCTGCTAACCAAAACGTTGATAGTTGGAATCCACTAGTCATTCCTTGGAAACTCTATGGGGCAGTTCTACTCTGTCCTATAGGGTCGCTATGAGTTGCAATTGACTTGACAGCAATGGGTTTGGTTTTGTTTTATAAGTAAATAAGATTTAACCAAATATGTATGCAAGTCTTTTTTTTTTTTTTTTTTAAGCACCTTAGTTCTGATAGGTGAAAAGAAGGGAAGGAGCAACACGGTGAAATATATCTTCCAGAAAACCAAAACATCCAAAATAACACCCTTTAGAGTGAAAATCCAACTAATTGGGACTCTCATTGTTAAATATTTGTAATCAGTGATACTCAAAATCCCAAGGATAATGATTGAAAATGAAAAAACAAAAAGAAGTATCAGTTCTGTTTTTGAAGTCGTCTTCCATAAACATCCCCACAGCTTTCTCACGTGGCATCAGGGACAGAAATATGCATGTGTGTGTGTGTGTGTGTATAAAGTCATGCTTTCTAAAATAGCAATTTAAATTGGAATGAATGACAAAACATCAAACCACAAAGGATCATGCATTCTGAGCACTTGGAAATGATGTGAGATCAATGAGGACAAAGACTTCTACCAGTCCTTTGCTGAGACTTGAATAATGTGGCTCTTCTATAAATATACCTTAATAGAAACAGCTGAGTGATTAAGCATAATTTTGAGGGCCCTAAGCAATCCTTTGTAACAAGACTTCATGCATTATATCTACATATACTTTAAAATGTCTCAAATACTTTCAAATTATTGACCCTCTGTGGTAGGAAAAACTTGCTGTGGAGTCAATTCTAACTCATAGCGACCTTACAGGACAGAATAGAACTGCTCCACAGGGTTTCCAAGGAGCAGCTGGTGGATTCAAACTGTCCACCTTTTGGTTAGTAGCAGAACTCTTAACCACTGCACCATCAAGGCTGTGTGTGGTAGGAAACGCAACTATTATTCCCATGTTATAGATGAGGTGGGATCTCAGGCCCAGAGCAGTGAAGTGACAAGAGTCTCGAGGACAGGATTTGGCGAAGCCTGACTGCAGCCTGGTCTTAAGGTCCGCCAGGCTGCATCTTAATGATAATCGTTTCCACCAAGAACCCTAAACAGAAATAAACCTTGACAAGAGAGGGATGCCGGTTCTCTCAGTTCCTTCTGGGCCCTGGGCCTGCTTTTCTGTCACCATACATTTTCCTTTTGTCCAGTGGCCAGTTCCTCTTGGATGAAGCTGGGGCAGGGCTCTGCTTAAGAGAGGCCAGTTTCAGAGATTCTGTTGGAAAGGAACTGGAAGGGGGAAGGGGGTAGGGGAAGTTATTTTTGAGCAGAGGAGCAGTACTGGGGACCAGCATCGACTAATGGAAATGCTGTACCCCAAGCCCCTAGATCTATTTTCTATCACTTCAACCTGTTCCTTTCCTTCATAGACTCCCCAGTTTTAACAGGACATTTTCTGGGTAATTTATGTCCATCTCTCCAGGTAGACAATAGGCTCTAAGAGGGCAGGGATCCTGTCTGTACAGTAGTACATACACAGCTCCCGGCACGGTGTTTGGAACAAAATAGGTGCTCAGTAAAGATTAGGTAAATAAATGAGCATTTGAAAATCATGTGAGATTGATGCGACCCCAATGGCCTTCCATCCGCCCACTGCTGCAGATGGAGATGGGGGACGTGGGCACAGGTCCTCCCTCCCTTCTCCACTCCCAGAGCTGGGGCCGCTAGCTGTCTTCGGACGGGAGGCCCGGGTCTCGAGCGGTCCTTCGAGCCCGAGGTGCAGCCAGGGGTGTGCTGGCCGCCTGGGGGCGCTCGGGGAGCCACTCGCCGCAGCCATTTCCTGCTCTTTGTGTGACAGTCAGGCGGCGAAGGGCGGGCAACCGGGGAGGAGGTGGAGCCGCGGCGGGCGGCGGGGCGGGCCCTGGGCGGGGCCGAGCGGTGGCCGCCGGCGGTGCGGCCGGCCAGAGCATCCTGCGCCCCGGCGCGGGGCCCTGCGGTAGCTGCGGGCCCCTCCCCTGGACCTGCCGCAGACCAGGTAAGCGGCACTTGCCGACCTTCGGACCGGGATGCAGATGGGGATGGGGATGCAGCCGTGAGAATGCGCGAGGAGCCGGCGCCTCTTTTCCCGGCTCGCGGGGGGCGCTCGGCGCCGAGCCCGGGCTAGCGCGGCCTGGGGGCCCCGGAAGCCCTCGGAGGCCAGGCCCTAGCCCTGCGCGGCCCCCTCCCCCTGTGGCTCGCATTGGGTCCCGCGGCGGTGCCGACCCTCTGCGGGAGACGTGGGCACACCGCTGAGCTTGGGCGCGGCCGCCGGCAGCAGCAGCAGGTGCGCGGCCTGGGTTGGAGTCGCCGGCCTGAGCGGAGGCGGCGCTAATCCCGAGGACCGGAGGCACCTGCAGCGGCCGCGGCGACGGCATCCCGGCATCCAGGTACTGCAGAGCCCTAGCGGCTGTTGCCGACGCAGCCACCATCGTCTCCCCCCGACCCCGGGACCAGCGAGACCCGCCTGGGCCCTCTTGGCAGCTTCCTTGGGCACACAGCGCCCTGCGGTGAACGTGAGATGGGTGGGGCAAGGGGCGACGCGGTGATGTTGGGGGTGCAGGGCTTTGATGAGAGAGGAGGCCTGTCGGACCCGCTTTGAAGCCTCTGGCCTGCACCGGCATCTTTCTCCCTGCAGGCTGGGGTCGGGGGAAGGAGTGGGGGGCGGGGGATGAGTGGGCTGACTCCTGGGGGAAAAGGTTGGATTTTCTTGAGCTCTGAAGAACCAGGAAGGTGCCGGCCTGTCAGTTGTGCCTTCTCCTATTCAGGACAGATCTCCTCCTCGGTAGTTATAAAAAACAAACCAAGCCAGTTGCCTTCTAGTCGATTCCCATTCATGGTGACCCCATGTGTGTCAGAATAGAACTGAGCTCCATAGGGTTTTCAAAACCGTGACCTTTTGGAAGCAGATTGCCAGGCCTTTCTTTCGACGTACCTCTGGGTGAGTTTAAACCCCCAGCCTTTTGGTTAGTAGTCAGGCACTTAATCATTTGTGCCACCTGGGGACTCCTTCTCAGTGGTTAGAGCCCAGCTATTTGTAAAGGAAGAGAAGGGGGTGTTTGGGTTTGAGGGTGGGGGCAAGTAGCACAGTTCCACAGGGCCTGAAGAATAGCTATAAGGAGAGCCTCACTGGGAAGGACACTGGGGCTGGCTGGTGCCTCCCCAGCCCAGGGAATCTGACTTTGACCTCCCCTGCCTGGTTCCCCAGCACAGTGGAAACATTCGCCAAGGGCTGATGGGTCATCAGCTCCCCTTCCGGCGTGGCCAAGGTGGCGCAAGGATCTTTTCCTGCCGGCTCCTGGGTACCTGTGCCCTCACTGCCTGGGCAGGGAGACTGGGCAGTCCTGCTGGCCTGAGGCAGGCTCCCGCACTCCCTGTTCCATTTCCCGCCAGTGACCTCTTTAGGGCAGTGGATCTCAGCTTACTCTTGTGCATAGGCCTCATTGGAAGATGTGCCAGCAGCCCGGGGCCCTTAGATTTTGGAGGACAAAAATCTAGGACAGGACTGTGAAGGCTTTGAAGGTTATTTTCTCCCAGGGCTTCAAACCGGTTCGTTGTGGTTTGAACCCCTGCTGAGCATTTGCATTTCCACCCCAGATATACTGAATCAGAATCTACAATTTGACAAGATCCCCAGGTGGTTCTTACATATGATAAATTTGAAAAACCACTGCTGTACTAGTGGTTCTCAGAATTGGTTCCTAACCAGCAGCATTAGCATCACCTGGGGACTTGTTAGAAACGCAGATTCTCAGCAGGGGTTCTAACCAGTTTGGAGCTCTGTTTACTCCACCATTAGCTCCTTTCTCTGTGGCCCTCCCTGGGCCTCCCACCTGACTTCCACACGGTGCCCTGTGCTTCCCTCATTCTCCTGTGCCAAAGAATGTTTTCAAGAAAGGAGCCAGTGAATGTGTTCATCCTGAAGAGCTAATACAAAAGAATTTCCCATTCGATTCAGAGCAGGTGTTTTAGAAGATATTTGGCTGGAAAAGAACCAGAGGCTGGGAGGCATTTTAACGGAAACAAAGCTTTCAGTGAAAATATTGATGTGTTCAATGGTGGGATTTCAGGCAGCAGGCTGGAAGTGGGGGCGGGGGTTAGGTAGCTCTTTTGGAGAACAGCCCCCTGAAATGACAACATTTAGCAGCTGTCTGTTCTGTGGGCTTGCAGGGCATCTTGGCCCTGAGGGAAGGAATGCTGTAGGGGTATGTGTGAATGTAACTGGTCACTGTCTCCACAAGGCATTTTTGAGCACCCAGTGTCCATTTGTGGGAGGGGAAACTTTGCTATAGAGAGTTACACATTGTGCCAGGGCAGATATGAGGCCACAAGAAGCGTGTGTTGTTGCTTACAAAGCCAGTGCCTCTGGTCAGCTCTCCACACTGAGCCTTTGACTGGGGGCTTTAGCTGTCTGCTCACTAAGCTTCTTTATTTCCTGGCCAGTTCTGACCGGTTCTGTAGGCACCCTAGCCTCCCTTGTTCCGTCCCTGCTGGAAAATGGAAAAGGAAAACCTTGCTTTAGGCATGAGGCCAAGATGACTGACTTCACAGAGTGTGGTATAAAATCCAGTAGGGTTGGAGAGTTTTACTCAGATCACATCAGAGACTGGCTCAGAGAAGGAAGTAAACATGAGTTTTTAAACTGGGAAAGAGCCCCAGGAGACCACTACCTGACCCCTCTGATAAATTGTGCCCCTTGGGGATTCACTGGGTCTCCAGGCTGTCATTGGCCAGCAAGCAGAATTAGGTGATGAATAGGCAGCAAGCTTATTAACACTGGGAACAGCGCTCCTGCAAAACAGTGCAAGGATCCAGCCTCCACATGTGAGTATCGGCATACATGCTGAAAGAGGCATCTTTTGGCCACTGTTGGCCCCAGGGTTCCACCACGAGCTTCACAAAATGGCTTTTTGTAGCCTCCATGTGGCTACCATAACAATGAGTCTGTTTCTTTTTTTGGCAAGTATTAATTATTCATTTCTGTTGATGAAACCAGACATTAGTCACCTCCTTGAAGTCTTTGTGGAAGGACTTGGTCTTTTCATTCCGAGGAGCAAAGCCCTGTCTAGGGTCCAGATGATGGACCCTCCCAGAGGAGGTAGAGGGAGGGGGTGTAGCCTGCTCCTGGCTCTGGCCAGTAACATGGAGGTCAGCTGTGTGGGGACAGAGGTGGTACTTCATTGGATGCTCTTATTAATTGAGGGATGCATGAAAGTGCTAAGCAGAAAAAACCAGTTGCTACTGAGTTGACTCCAACTCTTGGCGACCCCATGGATATCAGAGTAGAACTGTACTCTATAGGGTTTTCACTGGCGGATTTTTCAGAAGTAGACTGCCAGGCCTTTCTTCCAAGGCACCTCTGGGTGAACTCGAACCTCCAACCTTTCAATTAGCAGTTGAGCACATTAACTGTTTGCACCACCGTAAGTACTGTTATTGCTGTAATATATTAATTACATAATCATTGAGAATTTGGTTCCATGTTTGTAGTCAACCCACAGCTCTTACCAACCCCTCTACCATCAGGGCATTCCTTGGTTTTGTTTTCTGGGGAGAGCTGATCTCTGTGACCAGGAAACTCAGCCCCAGGTTTATCTGCAAAAGGTAGCCAAAGGAAAGTGTAAGACACGGTGGTCAGTAAGGCCTTCAGGCAGGAAGGGCTCTTGAGTAGCACATTACAGCTGAGTATAACTTGAGAAAGTTGGGGGGTGGGGGGGAATAAGCTGAGCAGAAGCCCAGAGGTAGTTCTCACATTTCAACACTTAAACAGAGGCCAGGAAGGACCTCTTATTCTGTGTGTACTCGGCATTTTGCAACCAACTAGAAATGTCGGGGGCATGCTTCAGTTCGTGGACTCACAGAACAGGGCACTGGACTTAGGACACAGGAGTTATCCCTGACTTGCTGGGTGGCTTTAAGCCAGCCACTACCTCTCATACTTTACAAATTGAGCAATCGAAAGTAGGCTTCCTACTTTCGTTAACTGCCTGTCGCCACGGGAGGCTGTGAATAAGATAATGTCTGTACCCCCCAGTCTGAGAAGAAAAGGCCATTGAAATACAGATGAGAAGGATGTTCCTGAATGTGTGGCCCTTTTGGATGGTGCCCTCCATTCCTAAAGGAACAATTTATTAATTATATATCGTGTGTCAGTTTAAGAAGACAAATCTGTGGCCTGTCTGTACTGTCAAGCCAGTGGGAAACTGAAAGGCACTTTGTGATTTCAGGTTCTGTCAAGGCCGCTGGATGGCCTTGTGTGTACAAAGACACTTCAGAATTCAGCCAGTGGGTATGGGACACCTCCCAAGATGGAGAGTTTGGATCTCAGCTTTCTAGTCATTGCCGTTAGTCCAAGGGCTGTATATGATGTGCCTCAAAGCAGGACCATTCAAGCTATACTTCTTGGGTCAGAGGAGAAAATGCATTGGGTGCAAATTGTTTTGAGACATCAGAGCTGGGGTTCAGGAATAATTTTTTTTCCCCAGGAATCATTCTGGTTGAATAGCATTTTGAAAGGCTTACAGCAACTCAGAGTACAAGGAGAGAGGAAAGTTAACACAACCTTCTGGAGAGACACCCAAGAAGGACCCAACTGGTGGTTTTATCCACTGGCCTTTTGATTTTGGGTTTGCATCATCGTTAGGTCGTCTTGGAGCAGGGGGTCTCAGACTTCAGTCTCCATGTGGGGAAAGGAGGGATGTTTAGTATGTGCATGTTATATGGTCTCTTTCTTCTTAGTGAGGAAGTAAGTGAGGTCCTCTGCAGAAAGTAAAGGTGGTGGACTGGTTAGGAAACTTCAGGAGATTCCCAGAGGTTTGGACCAGCTGCCTCTGAGGACAGAATAAGAAATCAATTGGGAATGAATGAGAAGATTCTCTGACGTCGTGGAGGGCCCAGCTGGGATCAAAGAGAATCTGCAGGGCAGACCCTTTTAGAAGACACTCAGTAACTCAGTGTTAAGTGAAGGGATACCTGAGAGCTATTTTCAAATGTGCTTTTAAAATGTGTTGCCTTAAGACTGATTTTGGCAAGGAACGAATGAAGAGACAAGAATTCAAAACTGGGGCTCCACCATCAACCTTCACATATAAATGAAGGTCCGCTTGTAATGGTTTGAGGTGGGAACTGTATGCCATAAGCATTTTCTAAAGAAGTCTTCTCAGACTTTTACAGCAATAGGTACGGTGCCCTAGAGGACCATGATGTTTTAAAGTTACTGTTATTATTGTTTTTAACCAGAAGACCTGAACTTTGGAAGTGTTAATTAAACAAGTAATGCCTAGTGTGTGACCGGCTCTGTGAGAGTTACAGTGGGCCATGCCAAAGAAAAACGGCTCTCTCTCTCATTCTTAGTGATCCAAAGAATTAATGAAATGGAAAGCAGTTTGTAATGCAGGAGGAAATCATGAAATATAGTCTGTGAATGCTATAGTAATATAGAGGAATGAAGGTTGATGTGGGGTTCAGCTTGTCAGACCTTCATGAAGGAGGCGTATCTTGAACTGGGCATTGGCAGATGGGTAGGATTTGAGGAGGGAAGAGGACAGTCCACAAGGGAGTGGAGATAACAATTTGAATAAAGGCATAAAGCAAGAATGTCCACGGGCAGGTTTGGGCCTCCCTGTACACCCTGGCCATGGTGGATGGTCCATGTTAGGGAGTATGGTCTTAAGGAAGCTCTTTGGAAGGAATGTCCTTTTATTCCCAATAGTCTTATAGACTAAGGGGCCCTGGTGGTGCAATGGTTAGCTTGACTGCTAACCAAAAGGTTGATGATTCAAACCCACTCAGCGGCTCTGCAGGAGAAGGACCTGGCGATCTGCTCCCATAAAGATCACAGCCTAGAAAACCCTATGGGGCAGCTCTTCTCTGTCACATGGGGTCACTGTTAGTCGGAATTGACTTGACGGCACCTAACAACAACAGTCTAATAGACTAATGTCCCAGTAGTCATTTGCTTTAGAGTTGGAAGGGCCCTGAGAGAAGCTCAAGTCCGCTGATTCTTAACTGATTGTTTTTGCTTCTCTTTCTTTTTGTTTTTTTAAGTACACCTGACGGACAATATTGACATGCTTAACACATCATACCCAGCAACCAATCCTGGTTATGCACAATGCACCCCCCTCCAACTCTACCTCATTTTCTCCCACCAGAAAAGGAGATGAACAGTAAAGCAGTGATATTATAGGGGGACTTTGAACCCCCTCTCACTTATAGTATAAAGTATCTACTTTGTAAACCTCAGTGTGTAAACCGTTATTGGTAAAAGTCACCTACAGCCAACTTCGCAAGGGAGGTTTGGGCATCATAGTGAGAACCACTACTAGGCCAGCCTCCACAGTGTACACACAGAGAAATTGTCCCGTGAGAGTTAGTGAAAACCCCATTTCAGGACTGAAACCCGTGTTCAGACTGAGCCATGTTTGAGTTGAGTTACGGTTTCACAGTGAGGAAGCTGAGGTCCATGTGCCCTGATTCAGTGGCCACACCTGAAGTCTTGCTCTTTGTTTCCACAGCAGATGCAGTGACTTCCCTCCCTGAGTTGTAACAGGTGCCCCTGAGAGGCAGCTGCTCTCCCCCGACACAAGTAACGTTGGTGTCCCTCATGGGGTGGTTCATCCCCAGTGGGAGGGAATTGGCAAGCTGCCCTTGGTGGCATGATCTCCCCTCCTGAGAGATGAGGGCCGTGCTGCAGAGCTGCTGGTATCTGCCTGGCTTAGTTATCAGCGGAAAGGCCCCATCCCTCGCAACCCTGACAACACAGGAAGCAGCTGAGTAAAACAGCAAACGAAGTGGCAGGCCCTTTAGCCCTACCAAAATGTCTTCTCTGCTGTAGACATCGAGGAGAGGATGGAGCTTCTCCAGAGGCCCAGGAGCAGGCTGACTTGGATGACTCTGCCCTCAGGCCCATGTGTAGAAAGGCTGCAGGGAAGGACAGCAGTGAGGGACTGACTGAGCAAACTCTGCAGCAGCCTTGCTTGTACTGCTGGCAAGGAGGCCTGGGGTTGTTGCCTTTTAAAGTACATTTCTAATTTTGATCAAAGCAATGCATGCACATGCTTAAAAAAAAAATCAAATAGTATTGAAAGGCTTCTAATGAAAAGCAACCATCCAGTGCCCACCTGCCCCGAGGCTGCCCCTTTTAGTTTGCTGTTTCTTCCGGTAATTGCCTCCAGATCTAAATGATATACTGACACTGCTATTTCTTGATTTATCTACTTTACACGTTGACTATTTACTTCCTGCCATGATGGATGAAAATTTAGCTTTCTTATATCATTCTCCTTCCCTCCACTACCACCATCTCCCAATATAGTATGAGCTCTATCTTAACCTAAATCATGTTTAAAGTATCTGCACTATTAAGATGTGTAAATGGTGTTGATGAGAAAGCTATGTCCTTTGATTACATCTCTTTTCCTATAGAGGTTTTTGTTTTATCCCAGAATTAGAATTTTCTTTTCAATATTTTTCTCTCTTAGTTATAAAAACTCTGTCATATTAGTTACTGTATCGAGTCCCCTTGTACTCCCAGGAAGTTGCAGTGTTAGCCTGGGCTCTGCCCCTACTGGCCCATGACCTTGTACAAGTCCCTTCTGTCCGGGCTTCAGTTTCCTTGGCAGTGAAAGAGAGCTCATGTAGGAGGAGGGGAGCTAGAGGCCCATCCTGTTCTCTGTCTAAAGCCCATCACCCAGCTCAGAGGGTTTTATCTTCTGAGGAACATTTCCTCCAGGATGGGGCAGCCCTAGGCCTGCCCTGAGGCAATGCAACAATAACAGGCAGGATGCAAGGTGCTAGTTTGCGTCCTGCCTCATGGTGCCAGTTCATCCCTGTAGGACAGGAGGCTGTTCCATGCATAGTATGGGAGCGTCTGGCGTCCCTTTTTCTCTTCCCACAGTCCTGTTGATTTACACTCACCACAGCCTGTGCTTCCCTAGCTCCTTGAGTACCCGTTTCAGCTTATACCTATAGTTTGCCAAAAGTAGTCATAAAAATACTAACATTTTTTCGTAGCAGCTTTGTTGAGATGTAATACACATACCATATAATTCATCTATTTAAAGTGTACAATTCAGTGGACCTGGGAAATCGGGTGGAAAGGAGTGTGCTGTCACAGTATAGGGAGAGCAATTAGGGTCACATAACAACGTATGTACAAGTTTTTGTATGAGAGACTAACTTGAATTGTAAACTTTCACTTAAAGTACAATAAAATAAAAATAAATAGTACATTTCAGTGGTTTTTAATACATTTCAACCATCACCACAATTAATTTTAGAACATTTCATCACTGCAAAAAGAAACTTCCTAATCTTTAGGAATAATATGAGTTGGAATCAACTCAACAGCAACAGGTTCCCTCAAGCCCTAGGCAACCACTAATCTATATTTTTGTGTCTATAGATTTACCTATTTCAGACATCTCTTATTAATGGAGTGTAAGATATGTGATCTTTTTGACTGGCTTATTTCACTTAGCATAATATTTTCAAGGTTTATTTGTAGCTCGAATCAGTACTTTGTTACTTTTTATGGCTGAATAATATTCCATTATATGGATATACCACATTTTATTTATTCATCAGTTGATGCACATTGGAGTTGTTTCCACCTTTTGGCTATTATATGAATAATGCTATGAATATTTGCATACAAGGTTTTGTGTAGACACATTTTCATTTCTTTTGGGAATATACCTAGAAGTGGAATTGCTGGGTCTTGTGATAACTCTGTTTAAAAACTTGAGGAACCGCAAAAATGTTTTCGAAAGTGGCTGTGCCATTTTACAATCTCATAAGCAGTGGATGAAGTTTGCGATTTTTCCGCATCTTCTCGATTACTCTTTATTATCAGTATTTTTGATTATAGCCTTCCTAGTGGATGTGAAGTGGTATTTCATTGTGGTTTTTTGTATTTCTGTAGTGACTGTTGATGTTAAGTATCTTTTCATGTGCTTGTTGACCATTTGTATAACTTCTTTGGAGAAATATTTGTTCACATTTTTATCTTTGCCCATTTTTTTAATTGGGTTATTTGTCTTCTTATTATTAAGTTTTAAGAATCCTTTATATATTTAGATACAAGTATCTTATCAGATATGTATTGCAAATATTTTCTCCCATTCTGTGCATTGTCTTTTCAGTTTCGTCATGGTGTCTTTTGAAGCCAAAAGTTTTTAATTTTGATAATGTCCAATTTATCTCTTTTTTCTTTTGTTGCTTGTGCTTTTGGTGTCCTATCTAAGAATCCATTGTCTAATCCAAGTTCACAAAGATTTACTTCTGTGTTTTCTTCTAAGAGTTTTATAGTTTTACGTCTTTCATTTAGGACATTGATCCATTTTTAGTTAATGTTTGCATATTGTATGAGGATATCTTTTGCAAATGGATATCCAGCTGTCCCAGGAACATTTGATGGAAGAGTACTCTTTCTCCATTGAATTGTCTTGGTACCCTTGTCAAACATCAATTGATCATAACTGTGAAGGTTTATTTTTGAACTCTCAATTCTGTTCCATTGATCTATGTCTATCCTTATGCCAGTACCACACTGTCTTGATGACTTTAGCTTTGTAGTAAATTTTTTTAAATCAAAAGTTTTCCAACTTTGTTCTTCTTTCTCCAGATTGTTTTTGCTTTTCTGGGTCCCTCAAATTTCCCTATGAATTTTAGGATAAGCTTGTCAATTTCTGCAAAGAAGCTAGCTGGGATTTTGATAGGGATTTGCTGAATCTGTAGATCAGTTTGTGGAGCATTGCCATCTTAACAATATTAAGTCTTCCAATCCATGAACATGGGATATCTTTTCATTTGTTTAGTTCTTTAATTTCTTTCAACAATTTTTTCTAGTTTTCAGAATAAAATTTTTGCACTGCTTTTGTTAAATTTTTCCTAGGTGTTTTCTTCTTTTTTTTATTTTATTGTTGTTGTTGAGAATATGCACAGCAAAACATACACCAGTTCAACAGTTTCTACATGTACAATTCCATGACATTGATTACATTCTTTGAGTTGTGCAAGCATTTCCACCCGCTTCTCTGAGTTGTTCCTCCCTTGTTAACATAAACTCACTGCTCCCTAAGGTTCCTTTCTAATCTTTAGAGTTGCTGTTGTCAATTTGATTCCATATAGATGGTTCTTAAAAGAACATAATGCTCAAGGTAGACATTTTTTTACTATTTAAGCTAAACTGTTGTTTGGTTTTAAGAAGACTTCAGGGAATATTTTTGGTTTAAGGTTTAAAGATTATCTCAGGGCAGTAGTTTCAACGGGTAATCCAGCCTCCATGGCTTCAGGAAGCCTGGAGTCCATGAGAATTTGAAATTCTATTCTGCGTTTCCCCCTTTTGATCAGGATTCCTCTACAAAATCCTTGATCAAAATGTTCAGTAATGGTAACCAGGCACCGTCTAGTTCTTCTGGCCTTATGGCAAAGGAGGCAGTTGTTCATGGAGGCAATTAGCCACACATTCCATATCTTCCTCCTATTCCTGACTCTCCTTCTTCCTCTGTTGCTCTAGGCAAATAGAGACCAATTATGTGCTTGAATGGCCGTTTGCAAGCTTTTAAGACCCCAGGCACTGTGCAACGAACTAGGAATGAGCTAGCAGGGATGGGGTAAGATAGATGCCAAGACACATGGAGATCTCCAAGGAACCAGGAAGCAGAAGCTGAAGAGACATAGACCTTTTCCAGAGCCGACAGAGAGAAAAAGTCTTTCCCTCCAGCCGGTGCTCTGAATTCAGACTTCTAGCCTCCTAAACTGTGAGAAAATAAATATCTGTTTGTTAAAGCCATCCACTTGTGGTATTTCTATTACTACAGCACTGAATAACTAAGATAACAGGTTTACAACTTATTGACAGCAATTACAATAATCTGCTGTGCAATCCTACCCTTAGTCAATGTGATTTTTCCATCACCGTTAGCCTCCCCTTCCCCCCTCCCTTTCTCCCCTGGTAACCACTAATAAACTTTGTTCTCTATACATTTGCCTTTTCTTGTCTTTATATAAGGAGGTCATAGAATATCTGTCCTTTTGTGATTGACTTATTTCCCTCAGCGTAATGTCTTCAAGCTTCATCCATATTGTAGCATGTATCAAGACTTCATTTCTCTTTACTGGCTGAGTAGTATTTCATGTATGTATGTACCACATTTTATTTATCCATTCATCTCTTGATGAGCATTTAGGTTTTTTATTCTTTTTGATACTATTGTAAATGGAATTGATATCTTCATTTCATTTTTGGATTGTGCATTGCAATTGTATAGAAATACAATTGAATTTTGTATATTGATCTTGTATCCTGCAACCTTTCTGAACTTTTAATTCATTTTAATAGTTTTTTAATAGATTCTTTAACATTTGCTACATACAAGACACATTATCTGCAAATAGAGATAGTTTTATTGATTCCTTTTCAATTTGGCTGCCTTTTATTTCATTTCCTTGCCTAATTGCTCTGGCTAGAACCTCCAGTATAGTGTTGAATAAAAATGGCAATAGAAAATATTTTTGCCTTATTCCTAACCTTAGGAAGGTGCATTCAGTCTTTCACCATTAAGTATGATGTTAGCTTGGGTTTTCTGTATATGACTTTTCTCAGGTTAGGGAAGTTCCGTTCTATTCTTATTTTATTGAGTGTTTTTATCATGAAGTTGTGTTGGATTTTGTCAAATGCTTTTTCTGCACATTTTGCTGCTTTTATTCTGTTCATTCAGCTTATTATGTAAATTGATTTTCAGATGTTAAGCCAACCTTGTATTCCTGGGATAAATCTCACTTGGTTCTAGTATCTGATCTTTTTTGTATATTTCTGGATTTGGTTTCATTGAGGAACTAACATTTATTGAGCACTCACTACCTGCCAGGCAGTGTACATGGATTAGTTCATTTAAATTTCCAAGCCTGTGAGGTAGGAACTATTATTATTCCCTGTATCAAAGATGAGGAAACTAAGGCTCAGAAAGTTTATGTTACCTGCCCAGTGTCACATAGCCAGGTAGTGGCAGAGTCAGGATTCTAACTGAAGCCTTCTGGTTCACCAACATGCTAAACCACCTGTCAAGTGTGTATCAGTAGTGGATGTGAGATGATTTTCAGATGGTACCAAGTCTGTGTTTGTTTTCATTGCTTTCATTTTTTATGGTTCCCTTTTGTTTATGACAAGCGATACTGCTTTTCTATTTTTGATTGTTCTATAAAGCTTCCTTTTAAGTATATTTATTATGTTAAAAAAAGAGAGTGTTTGCTTAGAGAAAAATATTTAGTAAGTGACTATACAGGCAGTTTATGGATATGACTACATATTCCATTTTGGTCTAATTATCTTCATTATTAATAGTGAAGGAGAAGGAATGGGAAAGCTAGACATGAAGACATGGCCAACTTGAGGTCATCTCATTTCTCCTATACTATTAGAGATGAAGGCGTGTTCAAGCATTCATTCGTTAGATATTTGCTGAGTGCCTAGTCTGTCCATGGCACTCTGCTAACGTCTCTGAGGCTTTAGGTGATGGGTAAGAAATTGTTCCTGACCTCAAGGAGCTTAGACGTGCATGCATTGTTCTAATATAGTTAGTGCTTTATTTCATGAGCAAACTCAGATTGATTGCCGGTGGCTACCTGAAGCTCTGAATTGAGAAGGATTCTGAGGCAGCCTGTGGACTCAGTGGATAATAAAAACACTATCACTTAGCAATGTTCGCCCTGGCGTGGGAGGTGAAAGAAGCATTACTCAGGTCCCCTCGGAGGCAGGAAGTGTCAAAAGAGAGGTACTGCTAATGAGCCCTTCAGAGTTTCAAGAAAGGAACATATTACTTCATAGAGGGGAGAGATTGTGAAGGACAGGTAAAATGAGGACATGCAGTACTAGAGGAAAGAAATTTTATTTCATACACAACTTTACACATATTGAAGCTTATCACTTTAAGTGTTCCAATGTTAAATATCTGAACTATTTTGATGGTGTTCATTCTAAAATATAAATAGCTTTCTTGCTATTTATATTTCTTTTCCCCCTTCTCCATTTTAAAAAATAAAATAACTTGGACACATAGTGATACTTTCCTTGATCTCTTGTAGTTATTGGTATGAAGTCATTCATTCATCCACTTATTGAACAAATCTTTATTGAATTACACGTGTATGCCAGGCACTGTGCTAGGAGCTGGGTATGAATTAGCACAGTTCCTGCCCTCAAGGAGCTTTTCAAACTTTTTATTTTTTTAGTGAAGGAGAGAAAACATGGGTAAACAGTATAATAAATGTTATAGGTGCCATGAAAGACAGAGTGCATTGGGTTCAATGAAGACCGAAGGAGAAAGAAAGTGATTTCAAATGCACTGTGGGGTGTCAGAAAGGCATCTTAAGGAAGTGATCATTTCTTTGGGTTCCTTTCAGCTCCAGGATCATTCTGGCACAGAATGAAGTATTTGTTAAGGGTTCTAATGTTTACCGTGACATGAATGATGCTTTTACAGGCTCTTGGACCGTGTAGAGTTACTTGCTCCCATACTCAGTGGCCCTAATTCCTATGCCTGTAGGTTTTTCTCTCCATCTTGTGTAGCTCCATCTCTCCTCTCCACTTTCCACTGTGAGGCTTGCTGCTGTCAGTATCTGGTCTGCTTCTAACCTGTGGATTTAATTTACAGATTGGTATGGGTAGTACCCTAAAGGTGACTTCAGGTGTCTGCTGTGAGGTATGGATCCCCACAGTCTGACCACTGGGTAAGTGGATTGTTCCTGTAATAAAGTTTTCACTCCTAAACTGCTCAGAATAAGCTGCATGGCCCATTTTGGTGCACTCTGTGGAAGTCTTGTGAGATACACACAATGATTTTGTCCCTGCTGGGCTCCCACACTGGGAAGAAGCTGGCTCTGAAGTGTGCAAGTGTCTAGCTCCACAGGGAACACCGTGACCTGTGGCACTGTGTACTGTCTCTGCAAACGTGGATCCTACACAGTGTCCGTGATGGAGAAGCAGACTCCACTCCAAATTTCTTCTTTGCATTTTCCCGTGCTCAGTCAAATACTGTTCAAAAAAAAAAAAAAAAGATTTTTTAAAATGGGGATAGTCTATGCCTCCCTTTTGTTTATTTTTATATTTATATAATATTTGATTTGTGTGTCTATGCAAACATAAAGAGCCCTTGTTGGGCTGAGCGCTTGATTGCTTACCGAAAGGTTAACAATTTGAAGCCACCAGCAGCTCCACAGGAGAAAGACCTGGCGATCTGCTCTTGTAAAGATTATTGCCTTGGAAACACTATGGGACAGTTCTACTCTGTCCTATAGGGTCGCTATGAGTTGGAATCAACTGGATGGCGATGTTTTTTTGTTTGTTTTTTGGTATACATACACACATATATATGTGTGGGTTTTGTTTTGTTTGTTTTTCTGTCTAGCTAGGAAGCCTTACAGGAAAAATATTTCCTAACCTCTTGATGAAAACTAAAGGTGACAGTTGTCTACTTTTTCTAGCTTGTCAGAGTCTTGTTCTTCTTGAGGAAGGAAAAGGCAACCAGGCTGGAAAAAAATGTGGTTGGCACCTTTCAAAAAGGTACAGGAGCAGGTGTGGTCTAGAAGAAGGGGCATAGAGCTGGGAGCCAAGATATCCTGTTTCTACCCTGGTTCTGCCACCAGCTGGCTGGGTGACCTTGCTTGAAAGTTTCCACTTCTTGGAAATGTATCCTCAGAAAAACGGCAGAGAAATAGCACCTACCTTCTTGAACTTGCAGGGTAGTTGTGACTGAGGAGATCAGTGTGAAAGATCTCTATAGAGTTGCAATATTAGTGTAATAATAATGATGCCTCCCCTTTTTTGTCGGAGAATTGTTGCAATGTTTAATTCATCCATACACTGTATCAAAACAGGCAGCCCAGGTGGCCAACATTTCCTGAGTGCTTACTCTGTTTCAGCTACTGTGCTAAGCCTTTCACCGGCCTTAATGCTAATAAATGCCTTAATAAATCCTGAGGGCAGGGGTACTCTTATCAATTATCCCCCTTTTACAGATAAGGAAACTGAGGTTTGGAGAGATTAGGTAACATGCTTATGGTTTTGTAGCCTAGGAAGTGGCAGATTACAGATTTGAGCCCAGAACCCTTATACTAGCCTAGCATTCCACTTAGTGAGCCCTTGTGGCGCAATGGTTAAGTACTTGACTGCTACCCAAAAGGTTGGTGGTTCAAACCCACCAGCGGCTCTGTGGGAGAAAGACCTGATGATCTGCTTCTGTAAAAATTACAGCCTAAAAACCTTATGGGGCAGTTATACTCCGTCACATGGGGTCGCTATGAGTCAAAATCAACTTGATGATGGCACCTAACAACAACAATTATTCCACTTTAGTAAAAATATCTTACTTTTTCATTTTCTTTCCAGATAGTCAAACAGAAAATTACAATGCAAATCTTTTTCTTTTAATTGTAGTGAAATATATATAACAAAAGGAGTCCCCGCGTGGCACAAACAATTAAGCACTGGACTACTAGCAAAAAGGTTGGTGGTTTGATCCTACCCAGAGGCACCTTGGAAGATTGGCCTGGCAATCTGCTTCTGAAAGATCACAGCCTTGAAACTCTATAGAGCAGTTCCACTCTGCACACATGGGGTTACCATGAGTTGGAATGGACTTGACAGCAACTAACAGCAACATATATAACAAAAAGTTTTCCATTTTAACCATTTTTAAGTGTACAATTCGGTGACATTGATTATATTCACCATGTTGTGCTGCCATCACAATTAACCATTCCCAAAGGTTTTGTTGCTATTGTCGTTGTTAGCTGCCACGACTGGGCCCTGACTCATGGAAACAAAGTGTTACATCACCTCAAACAGAAACTCAGTACCCCTTCACCAGTAACTTCCATCCCTTCCTCCCCCAGCCCCTGTTAACCACTAATAAACTTTTGTCACTATACATCTGTCTATGCTAGATATTTCATGTAAGTGAGATTATATAAACTTTGGCCTTCTGTGTTTGAATTATTTCACTCAGCGTGTTTTCAAGGGTTCATCCATGTAGTAACATGTATCAGCACTTCATTCCTCTTTATGACTAATAATATTCCATTGTGTGGATACACTGTATTTCATTTATCCGTTCGTCTGTTGATGGACACGTGGGCTACAATGTAAATCTTTTCTTACCGTAGCAGGATGTAGGGTGCGAGCATGATTCTAGCACCCTCGCTGTGCAGCCACCAGTCACTCCATCCTGTACTTGTGGGGCCACTTCTTTTCTCAGGGTTTTTCAGTCTTCTCAGCCTGGGGACCCATAAGCCTTTCTAAGAAGCAAATTGTCTGTGAGCTGAATATTACTACTTTTCTTGGTGATACCAGGCCACTGAGTTTGAGTTTGTTATGAAGACACTGGATTTAAATCTGCCACCAATCTGCCCCACATTGAGAGGGTGCAGCTGTGTTTGGTAAATTACACTCCCAGAATACTGTTAATTTTAAGTATTTTATTAATTTCTTCTTCCAAAATCACAAAATGACCACGTGTTCGTAGAGTGAACGTAAAGAGTCGTTCTCATTTGGAAGATTGCATAACAGACTGGATACTCGGCCTGAAAACAAATGCTCATTTTCATGTATACGTTTGTTAAAACTTCCAGAATGTGTTTCCTTTCTGACTGATGTGGAGTTGGCAGTGGCTTCCAGCGCTTGAGCTAGAAATTTCTGATTTCCTTCTCCCTTGAGCAGTGAATGATCTACACGCACACACACATCAGGAAAGAAGCCGCATTGACAAGCTGCATTAGCGTCAATTAAGACTCCTAATTTGTTGTTGTTGTAGGTTGTTCACTTACTGACTCTCTTCAGGAGAAGTGCAGGGCCACTGTTATGTTAAAGAGGAAAACCTTGAGGTTATTCTGATAAATGAATGTTTTGAAGTTTGAGGAGCCCAGAAGTTATGGGGAAAGGGAGATGGGAAAAATCATGACAGATGGGAGTAGGAGGTAAGGAGGATCAAGGAAGGAAAGATAGATAAGAAAGGGGAGTATATATGCTGAGTTGGGGGGAAGTGGTTATGGAAAACATCAAACATACATAAAGCTGGATAGAAAAGTATAATGAATTTTCATGTATGCATTACACAGTTTCAGCAATAACCAAATCATGGCCATTTTGTTTCATCTCTACTCACGCTTCTCCTTTCTAGTATTATTTTGAAGCAAAACTCAGTATCATTTTATCCATATTTTAGTAGGTATCTCTAGAAGATGAGCCCCTGGGTGGCGCAAATGGTTAAGTGCTTGGCTACTAACTGAAAGGTTGGCAGTTCAAATCCACCCAGAGGTGCCTCAAAATAAAGCCCTGGTAATCTACTTCTGGAAGATCACAGCCACTGAAAACCCTATGGAGCACAGTTCTACTCTGAAACGTGTGGGGTCACCAGGAATCTGATTCTGCTCGATGGCAAATGGTTTTGGTTTCGCTCTAGAAGATAAAACCTGAATATCATTGTCACACCTAAAAAGTAACACTATCTTCCCAGTGGCATCACTAGGGTGATACAGGAGGTGTGACCCACACTGGGTGATGCTGTCAGAGGGGGTGACACCAAAATGACTATTATAAACTTTTTGTGTATTGTTTCATCAGAAATTTATAATTTTTTTATAAAAATATCCCTGTAGTTAGTTATAACAACAAAAACATTTTTCATAAGCCCAGCTTACACGCATCAATATACCTACAAGGCTAAAACTCTATGCTAATTTAGTTTTTAACCTTCTAATGTGCTCCAGTCAGAAATGTCATTATTACTCAATTACAATGACGCTTTGAGTCAGGTGGTTTCATCTGCATGCGCTACAAGCAGGTGCTGCTGTTTTCACTGTTGGTGGTGTTTTTATAGTTGCTGATTTTGTCAAATTTTCTGGTGTTTTAGCTACAATATTGTGGTAATTAGTATTTGTGAACCTATATCAATAACTTTTTTGAGAGTGAAGTAGTAATTAAAGGAAAAGAAGGAGAAAAATAAAAAAACATCAGTACAAAAAACATTACTAAGGATTCTGTATGGTCTGGTACGAGAAGAGCTCCATGGGGAGTGGAGTGACACCATGAGGTATCACACTGGGTGACACCAACCCTAGTGGTGCCACTGCTATTTTCTTAATATTATCAAATATCCAATCAACGTTAAATTTTTCAGCTCTCCCAGAGTTATTTTTATGGTTGGTTGTTTGAAATAGGATCCAAATAAGGTGAACACCTTACGATAGTCTGTTTAGCCTCTTATAAACTATAGCTTCTCCCTTCATCTCTCTTGTTCTCTCTCTCGCTCGCTCTCTCTTTTTTTTTTTTTTTTTTTTTGGCAATTTATCTGTTGAAGGCACTGAGTCATTTGTCCAGTAGTGTTTCCCATAGATTTTATTTTACTGACTGCATCACTATGGTCCTCTGTTTCCTGTGAATTGGTATCAAAGGCTGAGTAGATTCAGGTGTTTTGTTTTGTTTTTGGTCTGGACTTCTTCATAAATTGGTGGTATAGTTTTCCATCAGGAGACACATTATGTGTTATTGTCTCTCATTTAGTGATATTAGCAGTTGAGGATTGATGCCTAGATCCATTCGTTCATCAGGTGGTTGGATTTTCTCTGGAAAAAAAAAAGAAATGCTTTTATGGTGAGAAGCATCCCTTTTTCTTCTACAACTTTGTTATCCAGTGGTACTATTTATATAGGAAAGGCAGGTTAAATGTTTACTTCTTTTCTTTACCAATTTCAGTGTAAAAGTTGGTTCATAACATTTTCCCACAGTAACCAAGTAATAAAGAGCAAGTTTTTATTAAGTGTCATTATGATCTCACAAATTTAAGCGTATTTGATACTGTTTTCAATCCATTGCAATTATTATGCTAATTGATGCTCAGATTGTCCCATCTTTGGCCAATGGAAGCCTCCCCACATTAGCTTCAGGGTCCCTTTGATTTACCCCAATAGTCTTAAATTGATAACTTCCTTGCTTTCTGGTATGACAAGAGGTTCTTGAATCTTCTTGTATATTTTCTGTCCCAGACCTAGACAGAGCCAACTCTCCAAGGAGCACTGATTCCAGATGATATCTGGATATCACATTGTGGGCGCTGAGAGTGTTCATTGCTCTTGGGTTGGGCATTGTTTCTAGGCCTTTTCAGGACAGAGCTAGGAAATAGTTTTTGTTTTGTTTTGTGGTGGAAATGTACATAACAAAACATATGCCCTGGTTTTTTAAATTAAAATATGTTTTAAGTTCTTACTTGATGCTTTAAATTCATGTACAGGACTATTAGGTTTTTATGCTAATTCAGTCTTACGTATGTATCTCCTTTCTCCCATGTCAAGGATGCCACTTCTCAACAATGCCAGGAAATGATAGAATTAGAACATTCCATAATTACTAATTTTCTTTACCCCACAATAAATCCCAATATTCTCACCACAACAGTACACCAATATAATTACTCAACTTAAGATATATTTTTGGAATTCCTTTGTTGTTCTTAAGGTATATCCCACTAGGGATGTGCAGTCAAATTACTGGATTTTAAAATCACTTGAATAGTTTCTTTCTGGGTGATTATGCCACCAACTAGATATACCTTTAGATTCATTTGTTTGGGGGATTACTTTTTAAATTTAAATTTTATTTACATGGTTTTAAAGGCAAATCTATAAAGCAAGGTATATTAAAAGAATTCTAGCTTCTATCGTTGTCCCTTTAATGGTATTCCTTCCGCTTCTCTTCCTTTCTCACCATAGTTTTTTGAATTATATGATTTATCCTTTCATTGTTTTCTTTTTTAATACAAGATGTGTATGTATGTATATGCCTTTCCTCCTTTTTATATAAATTGTAGCATGCGATGCACTCCATGTCCAAGAGCTCATCCCGTAATTGCACTTATAGATTCCTCATCTACTTTTATTGCTGCCTACTGCTTCATCGTGTAGACGTACTGTGGTTTATTCAGCCAGATGTTTGCATGGTTTCCAGTCGATGGCCATTACAGATGGTGCTGCAGTGACTACCTTGTACATACATCTTTTTGCCAGCCTATCTTTGGGATAGATTCCTAGAAGTGGGATTGCTTATCAAAGGGTAAAATGCTTATGGAAGTTTGCTAGATACTACCTGTCTTAGTTACCTGGTGCTGCTGTAACAGAAATACCACAGGTGGATGGCTTTAATAAATTTATTCTCTCACAGTCTAGTAGGCTAGAAGTCTGAATTCAGGGTGCCAGCTCCAGGGGAAGGCTTTGTGTCAGCTCTGGGGGAAGATCCTTGTCATCAGTCTTCCCCTGGTCTGGGAGCTTCTCAGCATAGGGACCCCGGGCCTAAAGGATGTGCTCTGTTCCTGGCAGTACTTTCTTGGTGGTATGAGGTCCCCCTGTCTCTCTGCTCACTTCTCTCTTTTATATCTCAGAAGAGATTGACTCAAAATACAGCCTAATCTTGTAGATTGAGTCCTGCCTCATTGTATATGTATATAACTGCCTCTAATCCTGCTTCATTAACATCATAGAGGTAGGATTTACAACACATAGGAAAATCATATCAGATGACAAAATGATGGACAATTACACAATCCTGGGAATCATGGCCTAGCTAAGTTGACACACATTTTTGGGGGACACAATTCAATCCATAATATTACTAAATTTCCTTCCATAGTGGTTATGCCATTTTACATTCCCACCAGCAATATATGAGAGGGCCTGTTTCTCCAAAGATGCGAACAACATGTGTCGTCAGACTTTTGGATTTTTGCCAGTCCAATAGGTGAGAAATGGTATCTCTGTGTAATTTTAATCTGGATTTCTCTTATGACAGATGAGGTTGGAAGCTTTTTAGAAATGCAGTCATCCCGGTCCTACGGATGGAGCCCAGGCATTTTATTGCTAAGAAGCTGAGCATGTGCATCTCTGGCACAAGCAGGGCCAAGAAGCACTAATGTGTAGTGTTTCAAAACACCTAGCACAGAGCCTGGTAGGGGATAAACCTCCAGTCATTGTGTGTAGTATCACAAGTGAGGCTGAGCATTTGGGCAGAAGTACAGGGTCATGAATATGATCACAGACGTTGGAGTTGGACAAACCTGGTTGGAATCCCAGCTCCACCACTTGCCTGTCCTTGACCTTGTGAAATTACTTAAATTCTGAACTTCTGTTTGCTCATTTGTAAAATGAGGGTAATAATAGTACTTCCCTTTACAGGGTTTTGATGCAACATCACAATCGTCAAGTGCTTGGCTTGACACAGTGTCTGATACAGAGTAAGGCTAAAGAAATGATGGTTTCATTATTATTATTTGAATTAATGTAGGAATTATTATGTCTTTGGTGGTTATGGATTTGAATCATTATGCCCTGTAAGATCATTAACCTTTCCATTATGTAAGACTTAATGTAAGATGTAAGAAAGAAGGCGATCTTTTATGGATTGGCAAATGGTTTTGCTGTGGAGCTGAATGCCAAACGTAGGATTCTGAGGAGAGAAGAGAGCAGAGAAAGAAGGTGAGGTACAGAGGGGACCTGAAACCACCCCCATGAGGACTGGTGCCCCAGAAGGCAGAGGGAGAAGTCACTTCTGAGCTGGGTGTGTCCTCATTGCATGTGGCTTTCACCATTGCCATAGTGCATGACAGGAAGGTGTGTTTGGGAACTCAGTGAAGCGTGACTCATAGTGAGCTGCTCAGCAGTGGGTGAAGGTTGTCTTTCTCCCAGTTCAGCCCCCGTCTGCCCTTCCAACCTTGGGTCTAAAGAAAATATTTGTTTAGTGGCAGCATGACCTTGGTATACTATGCAGCTGTTTCAGCTCTTTGCAGCCTGAGTTCCCATGTCAGTTGTTCATGTCTCCCCTGGCCTGACGCCTCATTGCCTTTGAGCAAAGCAAACTGATGCTCAAGCAAGACACTTCAACCCTTAAGTATGTCTCCCACCTCCCTGGGATTGGTGTGGGGAGGGAGGGGTTCCCCCACTAGCCAAGATGGACTTTCTCTGTTTCCTTCTTATTCATACATGCTAAAGGGTTAGCTTTTCTTTTTTTTTAAATTAATCTTTTTTAAAAACTCAATTTTTAATATTGATGTTCACCTGTACCACTGTTTGTTTTGTTTTGCTTTTTTGTTTCACTTATTTCTGCCTTTGTAATTATCCCTGTATTCTCATTTCTTTGAGAAATTTTTTTGATTCTTTTTCTTTAGATTTTTGCATGGAAAATTAGGTTCATTTAATTCCATTTTTCTTATTTTCTAATAAATGCATTTATTAGTGCTTTCTTTATCTTTCAGTTCAAAATATTTTATAATTCCCATTTGAATTTCTCTTCAGCCATCAATAACTTTGAAGTTTGTTTTATAAATTTTCAACAGAATGGATTTTTTTTTTTTTTTGCTTTATTTTGCATTACTGATTTCTAATTTCATTGCATTTGTTATCAGCAAATGTGACTTGTAGAATATTATATTTGGGGGAACTTGTGGGAACCTGTTTGAAGGCCTAAATCACAATCAGTTTTTACCAGTGTTTCACATCTGTTTTTAAAAAAACAAAGGTGGGTATTCTGCTGGGTGCTGAGTTCTTAAAATAGCAACTGGCTCAAGATAGCAGTGCTTTTCAGATCCTCTGCATCTTCACTGCCTGGCAGATATCATCCTTGAAGCAGCAGCACTCTGCCAGGTCCAAGACACAAAAATGTCCACGTAGGGCTTTTTTGTCTAGTGTGGCTCACAAAACATACCCAGGCCAAGGGAGACGAGGGCTCTTCCATCTTTGCATCTTTGCTGGAGCTTGAATTCTTTTAGTCACAGTTTATTTACCTGTGAAGTCTTCGGGTGGTGCAAACCAGCTGCTAACCAAAAAGTTGGAGGTTCGAGTCTATTCAGAGACGACTCGGAAGAAAAGCCTGGTGATCTGCTTCCAAAAAAATCAGCCTATGGAGCACAGTTCTTCTCTCCACCATGAGTCCGAATTGACCCCACTGCAACTGATGGCTTAATTAACCTGTACAACCTAGACTCTGGTTTCAAGTTGCTGATTATCTTGGCTGTTGCAATCAGCGATATTTGTGCTGTGCATTAATTTAAAAGTGATGATAAACATCCTTACAAAGAGCAAAAGGCAGGGCCTGACTGTGGCCTGATGTCAGGCATTATTTTAGGTCATTTGCGTTTGGTCACTGTGGTTGCATGGGTATTAAATAACTTCTCTGAGCCTTGTTTGTTTCTTCATGAGTTTTTTGGATATAATACTTCCCACTCTTCATGTTGACCATAGAGGGCTGTTGAGTCTAAGCAGAGACAGTAGGCATACTAGTACTTTGTAAACTGTAAACAAAAAAAAAAAAGTTGCCAGTCAAGTTGACTGACTTGTGGTGAACCCATTTGTGTCAGAATATAACTGTGCTCTTCAGGGTTTTCAATGGCTGACTTTTCAGAAGTAGATCACCGGGCCTTTCTTCTGAGGAGTCTCTGGGTGGACTTGAACCTCCAACCTTTCGGTTAACCATTTGCATCACCTAGGGACTCCATAAACTGAAATCCTCCAATATAAAAGGTGCAGGTTGAGGGCACCTGCCATCCCTAGAACATGGTTGTGAAGAAGTAGCAAGCAGAAGTGGTCTCAGTGCATGCTAACCCCCTTTATCCTGTGGAAAGTGTCTGCACTGGATGAGGTTGGATGAAATGTTTGGAGCCCCCTGAAATCCTCTGTTGCCGTTCTCTACCTTTCTCTCAGCACGGAATAGGTAACCTGCAGCCATGACAACTCACGTCACCTTAGAAGATGCCCTGTCCAACGTGGACCTGCTCGAAGAGCTGCCCCTCCCTGACCAGCAGCCATGCATCGAGCCTCCGCCCTCCTCCATCATGTACCAGGTAAATTCTCCCAGCCCTGCCTGGAAATAGCACATGGCCTCAGGAACTCTGGGGATCCTCTAAGAGGGTTTGCCCTGAAGACAGAGGGAAGGGGGAGGTCTGCTTCCAGAATGTGAAAGGTCAAGAGCTGATGGAGTCCCTCGAGTCCTCCTTGGAGCTGAGTGTAAGGAATGGATTAGCTAGTAAATGTTCACCAGGACTATTTCCCTTCCCCAGGGAAGGCTTGTTGATCTGCTCTGACCCCAAATACCTTCCTGGCTGTTCTTGCCACTGCACCAACCAAGCTTTTGGCAGCTCTGACCTCATGAATTAAATATTGCAATTTAGAAATCCCCAGAGAATGCCTGAGTAATTACTTCTTCATGTGTGTGAAAAGAACACTGTAACTTCTCACAGCAGCTAATGGCTCAGGGAGGCTGGTCACAGTTGTTTGCTTTTGCGTAAGAGAGCTCGTGACAGAGGATGACTGGTTTGTTCAGACGGTGATCCCATCAGGGCATGGAGGGGAAGGGCACCAGCGGGGCTGGAGTCAGCCTTATACAGAGCCCCTTGTTGGGGTGTGCGAGGAGAGTATGCCACGTTAATAAAGAATACATTAATTTGACATTTTTGGCTGTCTTTGACCTTTTGAAAGTTCTTGGACTACTAAATGAAACTAAATATAATACATATTTTTAGTTTTGTTTAGTGATTAAATGTATTTATTAAGCACGTGACTGAAGCCTCAGCTACTAACATCAGTTAAATCTTTAATTAATGCTGTCTTATTACAAGCAATACAGAAAAGTCTAACTGAAAAAGTTCCCTGTAACTATGCCAATATGTATACACTTTGTATTATTGTTTTTACCAAAAGGGAATCATACTATATATATCCGTCTATGACTTGGCTATTTTTAACTTAAAACGTATTAGGAATATTTTTCCATGACGATACTACTAATAATGATACTGTTACCACATTATTTTTAACCACCACATAGTACTTAGAAGTCCATTGTATGGATATACTTTCATTTATTTAGCCATTCTCTAATGATGGACATTTGGATTGTTTCTAGTTTTTCCTAACACAAAAATTACTGCAGTGATTATCCTTGTATTTATGTATCTGCACCCTCAGGTGAGTATTTCTGGAACTACTGGATCAAAACAGTGCACCTTTTAACTTTTACCAGCTCTTTGGGCTTGCGTGGTTTAAGCATTTATTGCTGAGGCACAACCGAGCGAACCTGATAAACTGCTGATGGGAACAGATGTAGGCCTGTCTTCTACCTGCTCCTGCCCAGTGTTATTCAGAGTGGGGTTCTGGGGTGAGTTGGGAAGGGTGGGAGGGTGATAATGGTGATAGATTTCTACCAAGAGCAGTGGCATTTGTTGGCAGCAGCTTGTTCCCTGAACACCCAGCCGCCTTCGACCTGTTTTCCAACAACGAAATCCTCCTCTGCTCTGATTCCCACAGGCCAACTTTGACACGAACTTTGAGGACAGGAATGCATTTGTCACAGGCATTGCAAGGTACATTGAGCAGGCTACGGTCCACTCTAGCATGGTAAGTCTCTGCAACGCACGAGTGCAGACACACTCCCTGCCCGGGCTGGAGGGGCCCCGGGCAGCCTTCGAACACAAAGGACAGACACTCAGCTATTCCAAACCCCCTCCCTCAGGCAGACTCATCACCTTAAGTCCCTTCTCATGCCCGGCTCCGTTTACTCTCACACTCAGCCTATACTGTTCCCCTTTCTCTTCCAGCTTTGCAAATCTGACTCACCTTTAATGCCCTATTATTCTGAAGCCAGCATTGATTTCTCACTTCTCTTAGTTTCTGTAGCTTTTTGGATTAACGTGTGATTAAATGTTGCCTTGTCTTATACTTTATAGATTTCTGGGTGTGGGTTATTTTTTCTTGAGCAAAGCAAGTTTCCTCAAAAACCAGGACAGTGCCTTTGGAATAACACAGGTATTGACTCTAGGAAGCTGGTAGCCTACTTCATTCCTAAGTGGGGCCAGTTATTATTTGCTTTTGTAGTTCAAGTGTCTGACCCATCTGCAAAGGATCATTCCCTTGCCTCTTGGGCTTTCATTGATTTTATTCTCATGCAGCACTGAAATTGGAAGAATTCCAGATTCCTTTCTTGAAGAGTATATAATTCTTATTGCCTCTGCCTGTGGTTCAGTGTTTTTTTCCATGTATCAGTTGTATTCTAAAACCTTATCTTAACATACCCTACTCATTCATTCAGTGAATATTGTGCACCTGGACTGTGCTAAATGCTAGAGAGGTGTATACGGACAAATATGGCCCAGTTTTGATTCTCACAGAGTCAAGTGGGAAATAGACAAGTTTCATTTATTGAACGCTTTTTCTGTGCAGATATTTTAAATGCATTTATATCATTTCATTCACGTATCAGCCCTGTGTGATAGGTGTTATTACAATACCCATTTTACAGATAGGGAAAACTGACACCCAGAAAAGTTAAGTAACTTGCTCAGGGTCCTTTTGCTGACAAGTGACAGATCTAAATCTAGGTCTGTCCAGACTGCAAAACCTTTGCTCTAGGCTATTCTTTGCTGATAAAAATGCTCAAAGTTAAACACCATGGTAAAATTTCAAAGTTCTGATGTTTTTGAAGGGTACTTGAGAGGGTCAGAGAAAGCTTATTGAAGAAAGTGGCTTTTGAGCAGGGCCATATAAGAGGGTAATGATACCTTTGTGTATATGGTACTTTAAAATGTATGAAGTATTCTTGTACATCATATCACTGGAGCCTCATAACAACCCTGTGACTTGCAAAGGGATCATTATGCCTATTTTAGGGGTGAGAAAACTGAGGCCTAGAGAAGTTAATAAGCAAGTTGTCCATGATCTCACACTAGTAAATCACAGCATTAGACCTGGAATGCAGAGCCTTCACTTCCCAGTCTTCATATCTTTCCGCTGTACTCTGCTGTCTCACGTAGTTAGAATTTTATAAGTCAGGGAGGGCATTCCAGGAGGAGGAACTAGCATGAACAAAGGCACGGAGGCAAGGATTTTCAGGGACCATCTGGGTTTGGACTCTAAAGAACATATAGGGAAGTTGTCTGTGGTATTTATGGAAAATTACATAAGGGTCAGGCGGCTGGGTGATGCAAATGGTTAAGCACTTGACTACTAGCCGAAAAGTTGGGAGTTCTAACCCGCGCAGAGGCACCTTGGAAGACAGGCCTGGAGATCTTCTGAAAGGTCACAGCCTTGAAAACCCTATGGAGTGCAGTTCTCCTCTGTACACAAGGAATCTCCATGAGTTGGTGTCCTAGTTATCTAGTGCTGTTATAGCAGAGATAACCACAGTGGGTGGCTTTAACAAACAGAAATTTATTTTCTTACAGTTTAGGAAGCTAGAAATCCAAATCAGGGTGCCGGTTGTAAGGGCAGGCTTTCTCTCTCTCAACTCTGGGGAAAAGTCCTTATCTGTTTTTAGCTTCTGTTCCTTGGTTCCTTGGAGATCTCATGCAGCGTGGCATCTGTCTTTCCCCATCTGTGCTTTTTTGCTGCTTGCTTGATCAGCTCTTTTATATCTCAAAAGAGATTGATTTAAGACACACCCTATGCTAATACTGCCTCATTAACATAACAAAGAAAACCCTATTCCCAAATGGGATTATAACCACAGGAATAATAGGATTTATAGCACATATTTTTGGGGGATACAGTTCAGTCCATAACAGTTAGAGTCAACTCAGCGGCAACTAATAGCAACAATAACATAAGGGTCAGTGCATGGACATTAAAAAACATTAAAAGCATCAGAAATTTTTATCCATGAGGTGAACATGAATATTATAATGCTTTGGAAATAAGTTTCATTTGTTATGTGTAGAATAAGTTGTAAGGAGGAGTGAGTGAATCAATTAAGAGATAATGTAAGTTATCTACACTGTAGGCATGAAGGCCTGAATGAGGGCAGTGATGGCATTGAGGGATGGCAAAGAGGATATGGATAGGAGAGTTGCTGGAGGTCAGCTCCACCTGGCTTAACAATTAGCTGGGCCCTGGGGCAGAGGAAGCAGGGGCCACACTGACCGAGGTTTCCCTTGCGTGCCTGGAGGAATGAAGAAGCCATTACCCAGATACACTAGGTCCAGTATGCCAATAGGGAAGTGGGGAGGAGAGCCTAGCTAGTATGGAGAAGCATTGTATTAATTTCCTATTGCTGCTGTACCAAATTACCACAAATTTAGTGGCTTAAAATAACAGAAATTTACTATCTTTCTATAGATCAGACATCTGACACAGATCTCACTGAGTTAAAATCAAGGTGTTTGCAGGAATGTGTTCCTTCTGGAGGCTCTAGGGAAAAATCTGTTTCCTTTTTTTTTTTTTAAATAATATTTTATGGTGTTTTTGCTGAAAGTTCACACAGCAAATTAGGTTCCCTCTGAATAATTTGTATAAAATTTTGGTTCCCCTAAATTAGGTTCCCATTTGATAATTTGTATAAAAAGTTGCTTCCCCTAAATTAGGTTCCCTTTTAATAATTTGCATAAAAAATTGATTCCCCTAAATTAGGTTCCCCTTTAACAATCTGTATAAATTTTTTTTAAAGGGGAGCCTAATTCACTGTGTAAACATTTTTTATACAAATTGTTCTGTGCCATTGTTTACAGTTTTTACTGTGTGTCAGCATTCTCGTTATTTCCATTCTGTTTGTTGTATTTCCATTGATCTAGCTTCTGTACCCCTCCTTGCCTTCTCACCTTTGCTTTTGGGTAAATGTTGACTGTGTAGTCTCTTATGGTTAATTGTGTAAGGGAGCACATTACTTACAGGTGATACTGTTATTACATAAGACAATCTATTATTTGGCTGAAGGGTGACGCACAGAAGTAGCTTCAATTCTGTGTTCAAAGGTTAGCTTAGAGCGGTAGTCTGGGGGCTTCCTCAGTCTCTGTCGGTCCAGTAGGTCTGGCCTTTTTTAGGAATTTGAGTTTTGTTCTACGTTTTTTTCCAATTCTATCTGGAACTTTGTATCGTGTCCCTAGTCAGAACCATCAGAATTGGTAGTCAGGCACCATCTAGTTCTTCTGGTCTTAGGTTTAAAGAGGTTGTAGCTCTTGTAAGCTATTCGTTCGTGGATTGGTTTCTTCTTTGATCCTTTGATTTCCATCATTCTCTTTTGCTCCATACAAGTAGAGACCAATAGTTGTGTCTTAGATGGCTGCTTGCAAGCTTTTAACACCCCAGACGCTACTCACTAAACTCATATATAGAACATTATCTTTGTAAACTATATTATGCTAATTGACTAAGTTGTTCCCTGAAACTATGGTCCTAAGGCCCCTGAACCAGTAAACCAATCCCACGAGTAGTTCGGATATGTTTTTAAGAAGTCTCCGTGACCGTGCCCCCTTGTTTCCTTGCTTTTTCCGATTCTAGAAGCCACCAACATTCCATGGCTCATGGCCCCCTTCCTCCTCCTTCAACGTCAGCAATGTTGCATCTCACTAGCTTTGCTTCCATTGTCATATCTCTTCTGACCACAGCCAGGAAAGATTCTGTGCTTTTAAGGATACTGTGATTAGCTTGGGCCCACCTGGTTAATCCAGAATAATGTCTCCATCTGAAGGTTCTTAACTTGGTCACATCTGCCAAGTTCCTTTTACTATGTAAGGTAACGTAGACATTGATTCCAGGGGTTAGGATATGGACATCTTTGGGGCCATTATTCTGCCTTCTTGTTTACTGCTCTATTCCCAGCACACCAGTGCCTGGTACCCAGTAAGTGGTCAGTCAGTCAAACATTAGTTGAATAAAAGAGTTAGTCACTCCTGCTGGTGGATAGTTTGATGCTAAGAAGTAGACACGTGTTTCCTACGTTGCTGTCACTTCCTTTTTTTGACATGTGTTCTGGAGTAGATGACAGCAGGAGACCCACTGGCTTGATCTTGGTTCCCCCTCGTCTCACGGAAAACAGGTTGCTGATTTAAAAAGTGTTCTCAGTTAAGAATTGAAACTGACTTGTCACCAACATTTGCTGTTGAAAACAGAACCATAGTAAGTAATAAACTCCAAATTAAATTTGATCTTGTACTAGCAAGACATTATGAAATAGATACGATATGTGGATGAAAATATAAATTGGTAAAGGTTTTTTGTATAGATAACAAACATTTACAAAGAGAAGGTCCAGTAATACGTTTTTTAACTGTATTTTTGGAAATATAATTCACATAACAAAATCCACCATTTTAAAGTGTATAATTCCGTGTAATCACAGTGTTGTGCAGCCATCACCACTAATTTCCATCACCCTGAAAGAAACCCCGGTCTGTTAGCAGTCACTCCCAATCCCCCCGCCACTTTTCCTGTTGTTGTTAGGTGCCCTCAAGTCGATTCCAAATCATAGTGACCACATAGGACAGAGTAGAACTGCCCTAGGCTGAAATCTTTACAGGAGTAGAACTCTGGTTCTTTTCTCATGGGTTTGAACCACCAGCCTTTTGATTAGCAGCCCAGTACTTAACCACTGTGCCACCAGGCCCCCTCACCCCTCATTCCTAGGCAACCCTTAGTCTACCTTCTGCCTCTATAGCTTTGTCTGTTCTGGACATTTCAGGTCAGAAAAGATGCTTTGTAATATTTTGATGCTTTAGATTCTGTTAAGGCTTGCTTTATGGCCTAATGTGTGGTCTATTCTGGAGAATGTTCCGTGTGCGTTAGAAAAAAAAGTATACTTGGCTGCTGTTGGGTGGAATGTATATGTCTTTGAGGTCAAGTTGGTTGATTGTGGCATTTAGATCTTCTGTGTCTTTATTGAACTTCTTTCCGGATGTTCTGTCTTTCATAGAAAGTGGTGTATTGAAGTCTCCTACTATTATTGTGGAGCTGTCTGTCTCTCTTTTCAATGCTGTTAGAGTTTGTTTTATGTATTTTGGAGCCCTGTTGTTGGGTGCGTGAATATTTATTACGGTTATGTCCTCCTGGTGTATGGACCCTTTAATCATTATGTAGTGTCTTTCCTTATCCTTTGTGGTGGATTTTACTTTAAAGTCTGTTTTGTCAGAGATTAATATTGCCACTGCTGCTCTTTTTTGATTGTCGTTTGCTTGGTATATTTTTTTCCATCCTTTGAGTTTTAGTTTGTCTGTGTCCTTAAGTCTAAGGTGTGTCTCTTGTAGGCAGCATATAGATGAGTCTTTTTTTTAATCCATTCTGCCACTATCTGTCTCTTTATTGGTGCATTTAGTCCATTTACATTCAGCGTAATTAGTGATAGGTATGAGTTTAGTGCTGTCATTTTGATGTCTTTTTTTGTGTGCTGTTGACAGTTTCTTTGTTCCACTTAGTTTTCTGTGCTGACTCATTTATCTTTATGTCTTTTCAGCTTTTTCATTGTTGTTGATTTTGTGTTTGCTGAGTCTTTATGTTTTTCTTGTTTTTTATTTTGATTTGTAGGATTGTTAGTTTCCTTTGTGGTTACCTTAATATTTACCCCTATTTTTCTAAGTTTAGACCAATCTTTTATTTCTTTATATCGCCTTGACTTCCTCTCCATGTGAAAGATCTGTGACTATGTTTTTTAGTCCCTCTTTTTTGTTTTAATGTTCTCATCTTTTACATATTGACATCTCTGTTTCCTTATTTTCAGCATTTTAGCTTTGATTTATTTTTGTGACTTCCTTATCTGGGTTGATATCTGGTTGCTCTGTCCTGTGTTCTAGTCTTGGGTTGTTATCTGATGTTACTGATTTTCTAAGCAGAGGACCCCTTTTAGTATTTCCTGTAATTTTGGTTTGGTTTTTGCAAATTCCCAAATCTTCTGTTTATCTGAAAATGCCCTAATTTTTCCATCATATTTGAGAGACAGTTTTGCTGGATATGTAATTCTTGGCTGGCAATTTTTTCCTTCAAGGCTTTATATATGTCATCCCTTTGCCCTCTTGCCTGCATGGTTTCTTCTGAGTAGTCCGAGCTTAGTCTTATTGACTCTCCTTTGTAGATGACTTTTCATTTAACCCTAGCCACTCTTAAAGTTCTCTCTTTATCTTTGGTTTCTGCAAGTTTGATTATAATATGTCTTGCTGACTTTCTTTTGGGATCTACCTTATGTGGGTTTCAGTGAACATCTTGAATAGATATCTTCTCATCTTTCATGATATCAGGAAGTTTTCTGCCAACAAATCTTCAACAATTCTCTCTGTATTTTCTGTTATCCTCCCATTCTGGTATTCCAGTCACTCGTAGGTTATTCCTCTTGTTAGAGTCCCACATAATTCTTAGGGTTTCTTCATTTTTAAAAAATTCTTTTAGCTGATTTTTCCTCAAATAAGTTGATTTCAAGTGCTTTGTCTTCAGTCTCACTAATTCTGACTTCCGTTGCCTCAATTCTGCTCCTATGACTTTCTATTGAGTTGTCTGATTCTGAAATTTTATTGTTAATCTTCTGGATTTCTGTTTGCTGTCTCTCTATGGATTCTTGCAACATGTTAAATTTGTCATTGTGCTCTTTTATAATCTTCTTAAGTTCCTCTATTGCTTTGTCTGTGTGTTCCTTGCCTTGTTCTGTGTTTTGCCTGATCTCTTGAAGAGTTCAGTATATTAATCTTTTGTATTCTACCTCCGGTAATTCCAAGAAGTTCTCACTCCTCCGGAAAATTTCTCGGTTCTTTGTTTTGGGACCTTGCTGAAGCCATCATGGTCTGCCTGTTTATGTGATTTGATATTGACTGTTGTCTCCGAGCCATCAATAAGTTATTATATTTATTTATTTTATGTTTGCTTACTGTGTCCTAGCTTCTTGTTTTGATATGCCCAAATAGGGTGCTCGTGTGAGCTAGTTTGATTATTGGCACCTTAGAAGCTCTAACGTCCCTTCACCAACTGGTTAGATCTGTTACTAGGTATATGAGCCCAGGAGCCCATTTACTTTCCTTGTATGAATTCAGCTCAGGTGTCCAGATAGTTGGTCACCAAGTGTGTGGTGCAGGCTCTCACCTACAGTCCTAGACAGGCATAGGTGATTGGTATAGGCACAGGCTTCGGGCTGCAGCAGGGGGTCACGCACTGAGCAAGGCAGGGGGCTGACGGCTGCCCCTGCGTGTCTGGGAGGAAAGCATGTCCCTCTTCCCTTGAGTGTGTAGGTGGGTGGGTTTTGCAGCCGGACTATAGGCACCCAGTGCTGTTGGCTGTAAGGACTGGGAGGTACCACTTATTTTTGGATCCCTGTCACAGGTGACTAGGTGGCATGGGTGGAGCCACCAGTCCTCAGGCCCCTGATGTGGGTAGGTGAGGACCTGCCTAAGGGGCAGAGCGGTATCAAATGACAGGAACCTGCCATTCCACCATGTGCTAATACAGTGAAGTTAGGCTTCAAGTATATACCCTGTTGTACTGTGCTAACGAGGACCTATGCTGTTGAAATGGGTCCACACAGGTCTGTGCAGGGGTGAAAGGCATTCAAAGTCCATGGACCCCTTATGCCTGTGCCTAGGCAAAGGAGCTGTTCCTGCCCTGAGTTCCTGGCTTAGGGGAGCTTGCAGATTATTTTTCCTGTTTGTTAATTTGTTCCTTCTCTGAGCCCGGGAGAATGGCTCAGGGCACATGATGGGTCCTACTTCCAGCCCAGGGGACATGGCAGTTGCTGAAGCTGGCCCGGGACAGGGTGCAGAGCAGGGAGGGAGCAGGTAAATGGGAGAGAGTTTCTTCCTAAATGGGGTGTTTTTTGATTCGCAGTAGGTTAAATGCATGTACTTATCTTTTGCCGATTGAGCGCCGCTTTTCACTGAATCTGGAGGCCTGCTCAGCCTCGCTCAGCATGGAAAATGCATCCCAAATGCCACTGCTTGCATCACTGTGCACACCAGCTGATCTGGCCCACAGGGCACCGGCTCCCACTGGGTCAGATCTAGCAACTCCTTGCTGCTTCTAAACCATCTCTCCCTCCACCTGCCTCTCAGTCTGATTCCTCAACTTTGCCTTTGATGTTCAGGGCTCCTAGACTGTCATATATAATCGATTCACTTGTTTTGCTGGGTCTTTGTTGTAAGAGGGACCACTGGAAGCATCTGACTACTCTGCCATCTTGGCCCCGCCCTATTCTGGACATTTCATATGAATGAAATCATACAATATGTGGTCTTTTGTGTCTGGATTCTTTCACTCACCATAATGTTTTCAAGGTTCAGCCATGTTGTAGCATGTATCACTATTTCATTCCTTTTTATGGCTGCATAATATACTATTGTATGGCTACACCATATTTTATCCATTCATCAGTTGATGGACACCTGGGTTGATTCTTCGGTATTAGTGTCCCAGGGCTGCCATAACGAAGTACCACAATACGGGGGCTTTAAATAACAGAAATTTATTGTCTCACAGTTTTGGAGGCTAGAAGTCCAAATCAGCATTTTGGCTGGGCCATGCTTCCTCTGAAGTCTCTAGGAGAAGATCCTTTCTTGTCTCTCCCAGCTCCTAGGAACCTCAGGTGTTCCTTGGCTTGTAGATGCATCTTCACATGATAGTCCTTCCCCTGTCTGTCTCTCTGTGTCTCTTTTCCTCTTTTATAAGGATACCACTCAGATTGAATTAGAACCTGTCCTGCTCCAGTATGACCTCATGTTCACTTAACTGATAACATCTTCAAAGACCCTATTTCCAAACAAGGTCCAGGGGTGAGGACTTCAACATATCTTTTTTTTTTTTTCTTTTGTACTTTAAAGATGAAGGTTTACAGAGCAAATTAGTTTCTCATTAAACAATTAATACACATATTGTTTTGTGACATTGGTTGCCAACCCCCAACATGTCAACAACTCTCCCTTTTCGACCTTGGGTTCCCTATTACCAGCTTTCCTGTCCCCTCCTGCTTTCTTGTCCTTGCCCCTGGGCTGCTGTGCCCTTTTAGTGTCATTTTGTTTTATGGGCCTGTCTAATCTTTGGCTGAAGGGTGAACCTCAGGAGTGACTTCATTACTGAGTTATAAGGGTGTCTGGGGACCATACTCTCGGAGTTTCTCCAGTGTCTGTCAGACTAGTAAATCTGGTCTTTTTTTGAAGACTCCAACATATCTTTTTGAGGGACACAATTCAATCCATAACATTCTATTTTTTGTGATTATGAATAATACCTCCATGAACAAGTTTTCATGTAGGTGTATGTTTTCAGTTCTCTGGGATATGTTCCTAGGAGTAGAATTGCTGGTTCATATGGTAACTATGTTTTACTCTTTGAGAAATTGCCAGATTATTTTCCTAGTAATATTCTTAACTTCCTTTACAGATTGCCTAGCATACATGTGTGTGTATATATATTTTTCATTTAACTCTCACAAAATTCTACGTGATGGTGAGATTATTATTATTATCATCACTTAAACAGATGACTAAATGGACAGTTTTAGACTATGAAAGGATTTACTGAAGGCCAAAAGGATAATGAGTGATGAAGCTGGTATCTGAGCCCAGATATTTGGACCCTGAGTTTAGGGTCTTTCCACAGTAGCACTTACTAGGTGAGGTGAGTCTTCACCGTATTTTGCAGATTCATGCTGTTGTTGGTTTTGCCATCTACTCTATTATTTTTAAAAATTGATATTAATCATGTTCTTGTTTATGAAATAGTAACACGGGCTTATATAAGAGTGCAAACATTATAGAACCATATGACATAAAAAGTGAAGGCCCCCTAGAGAGCTTGCTAGACGTAGCTTTGTGCATATTCCACCAAAAACTTTTTCCAATACATAATACTATATATTATTGTAATTATTCCTCTTTCTTTTGTTTTTTTCACTCATCTGCTATACATAGTGTTTTGCTGCTTGTTATTTTCCTGCTCACAGTATAACTGGGGCACCTGTTGCTGTGGGAACACGTAGCTCTGCCTCATCCATTCTATGGTGGCCATCCGTTTGAAAAACGTGGCCTGGTTGCAGAGCCCTGGGGTGTCTGATGTGGATGATTTAGGCCAGTGCCTCTCGAGTTTTCTATGCATTTGAGTCACCTTGGAATTTTGTTGAAATGCAGATTCTCATTCCATAGGCCCAGGGAGGGGCCTGAGATTCTGCATTTCTATTAAGCTCCCAGGTGGTGCTAATGCAACTGGTTCTGTGATATCTGAGGGTTTAGGGGGTTGTTGAGCAGCCATGTGGTGCTGGCATGGTTTCTCCCTGCTGAGTGTGTTTTGCTTTCTCAGAATGAAATGCTGGAAGAAGGGCATGAGTATGCGGTCATGCTGTACACCTGGCGCAGCTGTTCCCGGGCCATCCCCCAGGTGAGACTGTCCGTGTCGTGTGTCCCTCTTTCCCCTCCAGGGGGCGCTGTTAGCCTCATGTCTCCAATACAGAGAGCTGAGAACAGGGTCTTCTCCAGCTAGTAGGGAGCAAAGCAGGGCCTATTGACCAAGGGTGCACGCTGTAGTCATTCAGAGAGCTTTCCGTAAAACTAATGACAAGGTTCCATGCTTAGGAAATTAAAAAAACTTGTTCAGTATCTTTTAGTTCAAAAGCAGTATATATTAATTGCAGTGCACCCAAACCACTGCAGAAGGGTATAAAACAAAAAGTAAGACATCCCCATCCCCTCACCTTCATCGCTATGAATGCTTTGCTATATATTCTTCTGGATCTTTTTCCTTGAATGTATATTACTTTATAAATTATTAGCATTGACAAAATTGTGTTTTTCTTATTTATGTTCTTCTGCCACATACTTCTTACCACTTAATTCCTTATTACTTTTTCATGTTGATACATATAGATATTATGATTGTTATCATCATCATCCTATAATTACCATATTTTTATGTAAATAACACGTGCCTTCTTAGTTTGTGTGCCAGCCATGCCCTCACCCCCTACCCAAGATATTTTGTAAACGCACTATGCTAATTTTTAACAGCATAGTTATTTGTTATTTGTGTAAAAAAACGTAGTAGGTCCCATTTTAACAAAACCAAAAAACCAGAGGTGTGTAAAGGAAACAGAAACTATTCCTCTCCCTTCCTCCTTGTCCTAGTCCCTTGAGGTAACTATTGTCAACAGTTTGGTTTATACCCTTTCATATTTTCTGTGACTGCATTATATATGAATGCACACGCTCTGTTTTATTTTGTTTCATTTAACAAAAATGGGATCAGATTATACTTACTGTTCTGCAACTTTTTTTGCCTGTCAGTTTATCATGACCATCTTTTCCTGTCAGTTCATATGGATGGATCTCGTTCCTTCTAACAGTTGTGTGATGACATTGTATGAGTGTACCATAATGTATTTTATTCATTTAGTCATTGACTGGTGGCTATTTAAGTTGCAGCTACCACTTTAAGAATGTCCTAACAACAGTATGAAGAATGTCCTTCTACTTACCTTTGCTCACTCTTTGAATTTGGTTGACCTGTTGGCCTGGTTGGTTGACCTGTTAGGCATGCACATGCACACACTGGTTGAAAACCACTAGTCATGAAATGGGTTTCTTGATGGACACATCTCATGTCGGCCAGTGTTGGCCTGGGTATGGCTGGGGGAGCTTTATCCCAGGTCCGTCCGGAGCAATGGACAAAACATTTTTCTCTGCTTAGAATCTGGCCAGGCCACATAGGGTAGAGAGGGTGAAAAGGCTGAAGGAGGGAGAACTTAAAGACCTACATAGATATGTGCACAATTCATGATCGAGGCCCAGAATGGAGGGAAGGGGAGGAGCGTTCTGGTCTCAGGACCAACTGGTTCCTTTTCTGCAGCCAAACTCTGGGGAGCAGTCTGCCCTCTATCAAGCCTATCTGACAGGCCTACGCAGCCTCCTTTCACTAGGGTGATCAAACCAAGAGTGATCATTTAAGAGTGACAAGGGGCCCTGTTACTAAGATAGCAGGTGTGAACCCGGACTGCCTGGGCAAACCAGCAGGTGTGACCCTGCCTCTCCCCCACAGGTGAAATGCAATGAGCAGCCCAACCGAGTGGAGATCTATGAGAAGACAGTGGAGGTGCTGGAGCCAGAGGTCACCAAGCTCATGAAGTTCATGTACTTTCAGGTGAGGGGTGGGGGTGGGTTAAGACCAGGAGACTTAGACACTGGAATTTGGATTTTTCTGCCATGCTGTTTGTTTATTCTTCAGCAAATGTCGTTTGAGTACCCACTACACCCTTGGGTAAATAAGGCAGACAAGCTCCCCCTCCATGTAATTTACATCCGAGTGAATATATGAGTGCATTTGGAGCAGAGGGACATTCAAACAATAATACATAATAATTTCAGAGCAGAGTAAGTAGTGAATGAAATAAAAACAGGATTCTGTGACAGAGAGTGCCTGCAATGTGGGTCCAGCTCTAGGGACGGCCTCTCAGGAGGAGACATTGAACTGGGGTCTGTGTGGTGAGCAAGAGGCTGCCATGTGATGATCTGCAGGAAAAGTGTGTCAGGCAGACGGCACTGCAAAGCCCAAGGCCCTGAGGCCTGCGAAAGCTTGTCATGTTTTGGAAATGGAAGGAAGCCAGGGATGCTGCAGTGCAATGAGAAGAGAGAGAGAGAGAGAGACGGACCTGATCACGTATGGTGTTGTAGTCTGTGAGGTATGCCATGAAGAGGTTATGTGTATTTTATTCACACAGCACGGGAAGCCACTGGAAGATTTTAGTGATATGATCTGATTTAGGTTTTCAAACAATGCTCTGGCTGCTCTGTGGAAAGTAGACTGAGGGGAGGGGCGGTGAGAGAGGAAGGTGGGGGTCAACAGTGACAGGAGGGAGACCAGTTGCAAGACCAAGAAGAGCAACCATTTAAATGAGGAAAAGAGAAAAGAGAGCCAGGGCTTTCCATCAGTGGGAGATGGCTAGCTGAGTAAACAGAAATGACAAAGGAAAAAGAATGCAAGCAAGTTGGTTATTGTGGTTATGTCGGAAGCTGTTCAGGATGCGGGTTGAACACTTAAGACTAGTCTGTGCCCCAGGGTGAGAGTCAGGCCACACTCCATGCTTTCGACACATTGTTCAAGGACTGGTTAAAAGTCTACCTGCTCAGTGTTGTGCTAGCCCCCTATGAGTGGGGATGGGAGTTTTGGGGGGAAGGTGAAAATGGAGCCAGGCACTGCCTCTGAGCACTGGCTCAGAGGACAAGAAACCCGAGTCAAATCCCAGTTCTGCCACATTCTAACTTGTATGAGCTAACATTGCTGACCCTCAGATTTCTCACTTGGAAATTAATGCCTGCTTCTAGGTTCCTGGGCAGTGCAAGCTACTAACCAAAAGATCAGCAGTTTAAACCCACTAGACGCTTGTTCTGTGGGAAAAAGATGTGGCAGTCTGCTTCCATAAAGATTCGCAGCCTTGGAAACCGTATGGGGCACTTCTACTCTGTCCTGTAGGGTCACTATGGGTGGTGCAGTTTCCACTTGGCTACTAACCAAAAGGTTGGTGGTTCGAATCCATTCAGGGGCGATACGGAATGGCCAGGTGATTTACTTCTTTAAGATTATAGTCATTGAAGACCCTACAGAGCACAGTTCTACTCTTGACACACATGGGGTTGCTCTGAGTTGGAGTCAACTTGACAGCAGTAGGTCAGGTTTTACAGGTTTGTGGTGAGGATTCAATAAGGTCAAATATGTAAAGAGCCATGTAGAGCCCTGGCGGCAGAGTAAGTTCAGTAAATGGCAGTTGTTACTACCATTATGGTCCTGCCTTCAGTGAGCCGAAGATATTTTTGGGAAGGAACATCCAAGAGAGAAGAAGTATAAAGAACTGCTTAAATGCTAACCTGAGGGTCTCTGACAAGAGATGTTTAGAGAAGGGAGGATCTAGAATAATCTAGAACTGCACTATCCAATATGGTGGCCATTAGCCACATGTAGCTATTTAAAGAATGGCGAGACTTCGTCTTACATACTTTGGACATGTTATCAGGAAGGACTAGTCCCTGGAGAAGGACATCATGCTTGGTAAAGTAGAGGGTCAGTGAAAAAAAGGAAAACCCTCAACGAGATGGATTGACACCATGGCTGTAACAATGGGCTCAAACATAGCAACAATCGTGAGGATGGCACAGGACCGGGCAGTGTTTCATTCTGTTGTACATAGGGTCGCTATGAGTTGGAACTGACTCAACAGCACCTAACAACAACAATAGCTGTTTAATTAAAATTAAATAAATTTTAAAATGCAGTTTCTCAGTTGCACTAGCCACATTTCAAATGTTCAATGGTCGCATTTGGTGAGTGGCTATCATACTAGACACTGCAGATATAGAACATTTCCATCCTCACAGAATGTTCTATTGGACTTAGACACTGGAAGGAGAAAGTGTGGCTTGGTTTGGTCTTTAGAGGAGAAGAATGACTGGCTGGTAGGACATGTCAGGCTGATGGAAGAGAAGCAGAGCTCCCATTCTGAGGACTAATTTCTCTCCCTCCTTCCCTCTCTCCCTACCCCCACCTCTTCTCCTTCTTTCTCTCTCTCTAGATTACTGCAGTAGCCTCTATTTTTTTTGCTGTTCAGCTGCCTTGTTTTTTTGTTTTGTTTTGTTTTTTGTTTTTTGGTAACAGCTCTATTGAGATACAGTAATTTACATACCATACAATTCACCCATTTAAAATATATAATTTAATGAGTTTTAGTATATTCAGAGTTGTTCACCTATCACCACAATCAATTTTAGAATATTCTTTACCACGTCAGAAAGAAACCCTGTACCCTTTAACCATCACCCCACAATGATCCCAACCTCCTCATCCTCCTCTTCCTCCCTCTAGCCCCTGGCAACCAATAATCTACTTCTGTCTCTTATGGATTTGTCTATTCTGGACATTTCATATAAATGGAATCTACACTATGTGGTCTTTTGTATCTGACTGCTTTTACTTAGCATAATGTTTTCCAGGTTCATCCATGTTGTAGCATTTATCGGTATTTTATTCCTTTTAATGGCTGAATATTATTCCATTGTACAGATTTATCACATTTTGTTTATCTATTCATCAATTGATAGACTTTTGGGTGATTTCCACTTTTTGGCTATTGTGAGTAATGCTACTGTGAACATCTGTATATAAGTTTTTGTGTAGGCATATGTCTTAGTTATCTAGTGCTACTATAATAGAAATACCACAAGTGGATGGCTTTAACAAACAGAAATTTATTCTCTCACAGTTTAGGAGGCTAGAAGTCCAAATTCAGGGTGCCAGCTCTAGGGGAAGGCTTTCTCTCTTTGTCAGCTTTGGAGGAAGGTCCTTGTCATCAATCTTTCCCTGGTCTAGGAACTTCTAAGCACAGGGATCTGGGTCCACAGGACATGCTCCACTTCTGGCACTTCTTTCTTGGTGGTGTGAGGTCCTACTCCTCTCTGCTTACTTCTCTTTTATGTCTCAAAAGAGATTGACTCAAGATACAACCTAATACTGTAGATTTGAGTCCTTCTTCATTAACATAACTGCCTCTAATTCTGCCTCATTAACTTCATAGGTTTAGGATTTACAATACATAGGATAATCACATCAGATCACAAAATGGTGGACAGCTAAACAATACTTGGAATCATGGCTTAGCCAAGTTGACACACATTTTTAGGGGACACAATTCAATCCATAATATTCCACCCCTTGGCCCCCCAAAATTCATGTCCTTGCCACACGTAAAACACATTCACCTCATCATGTCATCCCAAAAGTCTTAAATCAACTCCAAGCCCAAAATCTCCTGGCGCAAAATTCCTCTTCATCTGTGAAATCTAGAATACAAGCTATCTGCTTCCAAAATACAGTGGTGGAACAGGCACAAGCTAGACATTTCCATTATAAATGGGAGAAATTGGAGGGAAAGAAGGGATAACAGGCACCAAGCAAGCCAGTAGAAGACATTACATTAGCCCTCAAAGCTTGAAAATACCTCTGTTCTCTGAGATCATTTAGGCAATGGCCCTGTCCTCCATACTCTGGGTGTTGGCCACACTCTCCGGATTCTGGGTGGAGGCACCTTGGCTCTGGGCTTCAGCTTCACCTTCCAGGCCTACTGGGATGGCAATTCTGCTCCCTGAGATTTAGGCAGCCATGTTCTTCTAGTCCGTCTGAGTGGTGACCCTACCTCCTCGACCCCAGCAGGCCCTGTTCTTCTTCCCCTTGAGCATGGCAGCCTTATCCCCTCAACTTTAGTCAGTAGATCTGGCCCCATCCCACTGGCACTTGTGAAAGTCAGCCCCACTCTCCAGAACCGAGTAGGTGAAGATCTGACTCTTTGAAAACTAGGAGGCTGAGGCCCCACCCTTTGAAATCCTGGAGGCCATGGCTCCACCCTTTAAGACCCCAGAGGTCTTGGCCCTACCCTTTGAGACCGAGGCAGGTCTGCTTCCTATGCTCCTTGTTTCTTCATCTTCTGCTTCCTGGTTCGTTGGCCTCTTGGCCCCTTGGGCCTCTTGTGCTGGCCTGGAGTCTGCCCTGCTCAGGCAAGTGTTTCAAAGCTCTTCAGTTCTACCAATAAGTGCCTGGAAGCACCCCATTCCACCAGTAAAACTTAGCCGGAAGGCACTCAGCTCTCTTACTCTGTGGGTCGGCTAGCCTACCTCCACTAATAAGTGCCCAAAGACACTCCACTCCACCAGGAAGCCTCCTGCCAAAGGCAGTCAGCTCTCTCACTCCATAGATTGGCTCCCACACTATCTCACACCAGTCTCCTGGTTCTGCTTCTGCCATTTCTCAGCTGCTGCTGCTTCGGTTTCTTTGCTGCTGCTTCTCACCATCTGCCTGTCTCTGATGTTACAGCTGTCCTCACTTCCTTCAGAGTCCTTATCATCATTGTCTTAGACGTCCATAATTCCACCAGCAGTCTCTTCAAGGCAATCTAGGCTTTTAGTATTAGACACTTTAAAACTCAGCCTCTACCCATTACTCAATTCCAAAACCACTTTCACATTGTAGATATTTGTTAGAGCAGCACTGCATTCTTGATACCAAGTTCTATCTTAGTTATCTAGTGCTGCTGTAACAAAAATACCACAAGTGGATGGCTTTAACAAATTGAGATTTATTCTCTCACAGTCTAGAAGGCTAGAAGTCTGAGTTCATGGTGCCTACTCCAGGGGAAGACTTTCTGTCTCTGTTGGCTCTAGGGGAAGGTCCCTGTCATCATCTTCCCTTGGTCTAGGAGCTTCTCAGCTCACAGACCCTGTGTCCAAAGGACGCGCTCTGCTCCCGGTGCTTCATTCTTGCTGGTGTGAGATCTCCATCCTCTCTAGTCACTTCTCTCTTTTATATCTCAGAAGAGATTGACTCAAGATACAACTTAATCTTGTAGATTGAGTCTTGCCTCATTAACATAACTGCCTCTAATCCTGCCTCATTAACATCATAGAGGTTAGAATTTACAACACATAGGATAATCACATTAGATCACAAAATGATGGGCAACCAGACAATACTGGGAATCATGCCTAGCCAAGTTGACACACATTTTTGGGGGACACAATTCTATATTGGGGATACAATTCAATAGCATGTGATTTCATTTCTCTTGGTAATATACCTAGAAGTAGAATTGCTAGGTCACATGGTAATTCTACCTTTAAATACAGTAAGCCCTGCTTCTACCCTTTCCCCCTACGATCTGTTCTCACCACAGCAGCCACTGTGACCTTATAAAATAGAATTCACCATGTTATCCTGTTCTGAATCCTCTCACATCTCCCCAGCTTGCTCAGTGTCAGGGCCTGATCCCTCACAACAGCCTACAAGAGCCAATTGATCTGGCCCTGGCCCCTCTGTAACTCCTCTCATGCTCCTTACCCCCTTACGCCTGAGTCTACTTCAGCCACTGGTCTCCTTCCCATCCCTTGAACACACCTGCACACTCTGGCCTCAGGGCCTTTGCACTGGCAGTTCCCACTGCCTGGAATGCCCTTCCCTGGTCTTTCCTCTTCTCCTTTTTCAAATCCTTTTCCTAAAAGTCACTTCTGGATGCTTTCTCCTCTGAGACCTTCCTACTTAAAAGTTATAGCTACTCCCAGCCCGCCCCATCCCCCTTGGCTTTCTTATTTTCCTCTGTAGCACATATCATAATCTAATACAGAGAATTTATTTATTTTGTTTTCTGCCTTTCCTTACTAGAATTTAAGCTCCTTAGAGCAGAGTTGGTTTTTTTGTTTGTTTGTTTGTTTCCTTTCTGTTTTGCTTCCTGCTTTACCAAAGTACCTAGAATGGTACCTGGTACATAGTAGATACTCAATAAATTGTTATTGAATAAATTAATGTCTTTCTCTGAATGTCTCTCTCACTCTCTGTAGATACCTTCTTATTGTCTAGTAGGCACTGGGGATACAAAAATGAATAACATAATGCCTCTCAGCAAATGCTCGTTGAAGGGATTAACCGGTTTAACTCACTTGGGGGCAGGTTCCAGGCTCCCCTCTAGAAATCAACTTTGGATTTGGGGACTCCTCTGAGAAAGGTCACATAGAAGACTTGCCTTTCTCTAAATGTCTGGGCTGTGACTAGGACCCCAGGGGAGCCTTGACCCCACTCCCCACCAGAGAGCGCAGCAAGCCGTGCCCCTCGGCTGCCCCATCCTTACACCCTGCTTTCTGCCTGCAGCGCAAGGCCATCGAGCGGTTCTGCAGCGAGGTGAAGCGTCTGTGCCATGCAGAGCGGAGGAAGGACTTTGTCTCTGAGGCCTACCTCCTGACCCTGGGCAAGTTCATCAACATGTTTGCCGTCTTGGACGAGCTGAAGAACATGAAGTGCAGTGTTAAGAACGACCACTCTGCCTACAAGAGGTCAGGACACCCTCCCCACACCCCGTCCCTCCCCAGCCTGTCCTTTCTTCCCTGGTAGCTGGCCAAGGGGAAGGAGTGGATGGAGCCCTTCTGCCAGGTTCCTTCTCTGGAACCAAACTAGTATTCCCCACACACAGCGGGAATGGGCCTGTGTCTTTTTTTGTGGTTTGAGGGATAAGGTGTGGAGCTGGGTCTTTGGAGGGCTTACAGGGTTTTATTTCTCAGGTTGGAACCCAGTCCACATCTCGCCACTCCCCACAGAGTAGCAGGACTTTCTGTTGTCCCATGTAGTATGGTACCATTAAGATAGTCAGAAAATAGTTGTTTTTGGTGAAAATCAGAAAGCCAATTCAAAATGCTTATATAAAAGAAGGAAATAATTGGCCACTGGAATGTCCAAGTCCAGGCATACCTGGACCCAGGTACTCAAATGATGTTCGTCCTCTGGTTCTGTCTACCTCTCAGCTCGACTTCCCTCTCTGTTTGCCTCATCCTCAGGCAGACTAATGGTCTGTGGTGGCTTCCAGAAGCTTCAAGTTTCCCTCTGGCCAGTGTAGTAACACAAGCTACTAGGGAAAGGAAAGGATTCTTCTCTGCCAAACACTTTCTGCAAAACTCCCTGGAGGATTGTCCGTGATCCATCTTGGGCCGTGTGGGCAGGGAGAGAGGGGTTGGAGCTTTGATTGGATGTGTTCACCCTTGGAGTTGGGGGTCAGTGTCAGCTCACAAGGAAGAAGAGACAGGTGGACTGAGAATAGGGAGGGAGTGGTCATTCTTCTCCAAAAAATCAGAATGCAGTCGCCCAACAGTGGGAAGGGCAGACAGAAACAACACATGACCTCTATGTTGGTTAAAGCTCAGAGGAGCTGCAAAGTATCTCAGTAAACATCTTGGGAAGACATTCTATGTCACTGATACAGAGGGACCCTCCTCCTTGAGCCACATCTGCCTGGGTTTCGAGGTAACTGGAGAAAGCAGAGAACAGGCTGATTCTCACAATTTTATCCTGCTGGTTAAACTATGAAACTGGAGGCTCCCAGCAGGTAGTTCCCCATCACAGGCCTGACTCAGAAGTGGCACCTTTCACAAAGATTTCATGTATAGCTCATTGTACACTTTCTTCCTCAAACGTCTCCCAGTTATGGCCAACCACTTCCATCCCAGCCACAGCCCACATCCTCTAGTGGCCAGCTCAAGCCATCAACAGGGTGGGCATCTTGTCTGCTTTCACACTTATCACACACAGGCTACACCACCTCCATTTTAGGGTGTGGCTGTCCAGGAAGCTGAGGTTTTCTCCCTCTGAGACCTGTTTATGTTCCTTACACCTGTCATCCCTTCACCTGTATCCTGTTTGGTTAGATAGACTTTTGTTTTCCATGCAGTGCTTTGCTTTAGAAACTTCTAGGTTTTCCTGTATAACAGAACACGTGACAAAAACAAAGCGTCCTGCCCAAGATTGTTCTCTATAACTTTCACGGTTAAAGCACTGATTACGCACTTTCACTGGGGGTATCAAGGAGGCACATGGGGGCTCATTTCACTTTTCTGTCCTACCACTCTGGGCTTGTTTATGGGATGCTAAGGAGTCTTTTATGGTGCAACAGTTAAGTGCTCAGCTGCTAACTGAAAGGATGGCAGTTCAAACCCACCTAGTGACTGCAAGAGAGAAAGACCTGGCAATCTGCTCCCATAAAGATTATAGCCTAGAAAACCCTCTGGAGCAGTTCTACTCTGTCATTTAGGGTTACTATTAGTTGGAATCGACTCCGTGGCACCAAATAACAATTGCTTTTAGGAGTCCCTGAGTGATGCAAGTGGTTGGAGGGTCAAGTCTACCCAGAGGTGCCTTGGAAGAAAGACCTGGTGATCTACTTCCAAAAAAAGTCAGCCACTGAAAACCCTATGGAGCACTGTTCTGCTCTGATACACAAGGGGTCGCCATGGGTTGGAGTTAACTCCAAGGCAACTGGTTTTAATTGTCCTTAAACTTTCTGAGTTCGAGTTTCAGAGATTTTAGGTGTCTTCTTGCCTTTTAATTTTAGGTACCCTATGTAAACAGCCCCAAACAAATGACACCAGAACATGCTTTCCTTTGATATTAGAGTCACTGGTGATATTCAAAGCATGTTAACCTTGGCGGACAGTGTGATTCTGGGCAGATCCTGGGCTATGTGGGAGCTGGAGCCCACAGGACGTGGTTTAGCGGTTTGTTGGAGCAGTCCTCTTGGCAGCACCCGCTCTCTGTGTTTCAGGGCGGCACAGTTCCTGAGGAAGATGGCGGACCCCCAGTCTATCCAGGAGTCCCAGAACCTCTCCATGTTCCTGGCCAACCACAATAGGATCACCCAGGTAATGGCTGACTCCTTGCTAGTCCTGGCCTGGCTTCTCAGGGATGCCAAGCAGGGCCTAGAGATTGGAGACTGTGAGCAGACAAACTCAGTTCAGACCCCTGTCTCCCCTGCCCAGGCACAGGCCTACGTGAGAATGACTTCAGTCTCCTCTCCCAACCACAGTTGATTCTTTTATCCTCTCTGGTTTTTGTTCCCTGAGCCTTCTCAGCCAGTGCTCTGCCCCTGCATCAGTGTAGAGGGTGAAAACACGGGTTCTGGAGCTAGACTGCCTTGTTTTCTAATCCTGGACTCACCATTGATCTGCTTTGAGACCTTGGGCAAGGTCTAAGCCTCAGTTTCCTTCTCTGTAAAATGTGGCTAATATGTTGAGGATATTATGAGAATCCATCACAACATCATAGCATTGTTGTGAGAAGTAAATGAGATAGTATATAGAAAACCGTTCACACTCAGGGCCTGACAAATAGCACTTTAGAAGATGTAGCTGTTACTACTGCCAAAGCTTTGTCAGGGCACCTGCACTCAGCTGTTGCTGTCCCACTCCATGTCCAGGCACAACGTAACAGGACCCATCTTACTCATTGCCATCTCAACCTAAACTGGAACCAGTAGGACCCAGTAGGTACTGGTACCAGTAGGACCCAGGCTAAAACTGAGAGGGGCCCTCCCTGTTTCAAGGGTTTTCGGGCTCAAATCCCTCTCATGGAGGCCCCAGACTGACAGGGCCCATCCTGCTCTTTGTTAACTGTGGAGGCCATTCAGCCTCAGAGGCTCCACAAGTTTTCCTTCCCAGAGACTCAGTCCTGTGTTGCCTGCAGGGAGCACCAGCAGTGTCTACCCCCTCCTCTGGACACCCCATAGGGCCCCTTTTGTCCCTTTGGGAGAGAAAAGGCCCAGGGTAGGGATAGGGGCCTGACCTCCTCTGACAGGAAGTGTTTCTGGGCTGCCTGACAGAAGGGAGACCCCTGCTGGCCCAGCTCTCCTCCACTGGGCTGACTCTTCCCTGCCATAGGTCTGAGGAGACTAGTAGATAAGTCCATACTGTCAAAACTAAGCCAGAATTCCTACAGGCCTGTTACTGTAAGGAGTCCCTGAGTGCTGTAAACGATTAACCCACTCAGCTGCTAACCAAAAGGTGAGAGGTTCGAGTCCACCCAGAGACACCTTGGGGGAAAGGCCTGGTGATCTGCTTCTGAAAAATCAGCCGTTGAAAACCCTGTGGAGCACAGTTCTTCTGTGACACCCATGGGGTCACCATGATAGTCAGAATCAACTCAGTGACAACCAGTATTACTATAAAGCTGAGCTGCTTTTTACCTCAGCCCAAGAAAGAACTTTTTAACCATCAGAACAGCCAGGAAATAAAATCAAGGGCCTCAAGGGGGTGAGTTCCTGCCACGGGAGGCGTGTAGGAACAGCTACTTGTGGGGACCTTGAGGAGAGGATTCAGGCATGAGGTGTGGGCTGGCGTACAGGTCCGCTCACTTGGGTATGCCGTGACTCCTGGGCAGTGAGTGGGCCCGTGGCACCCTCAGTCCCCACCTGGCTGGCTGTGGGTGCTCTGCTGTGGTGAGGGTGAGGGTACAGGAGCATGTGGGTGCCTGCCTAACCCAGGGTGCTGCTGTTTAGTGTCTCCATCAGCAACTGGAAGTGATTCCCGGCTATGAGGAGCTGCTGGCCGACATTGTCAACATCTGTGTGGATTATTACGAGAACAAGATGTATCTGACCCCCAGCGAGAAACACATGCTGCTCAAGGTAAACCTCCCTGCGTTCACACACCACAGGGCCTCTGGAGTCTCTGTTTGCACTCTCCCTTTTTCTTACTTAAAATAATGGTTTAAAAACAATGTTTATTTTTTCTCACTTAAATATTAATACAGCTCTCACTGCACCTAATGTTTCGTGCCCCAGTCTTTCCATTTAATGTCTGTTTGCCTTTCCAGAAGCCGCTAAGAATATTTCCATAATGTAATTTTTAACGACTACCGAGTATTCCGTTGTATGGAGATGTTGTTATGTAGTGAATCCCTTAGTGGTGGATATTTGTTTGCTGTATCGCACTGAACTTCCTTTTTAGCACAGCCTTTGGGCACATCTGTGATTATTGCCAAATTGGGTCTTGCTGGAAGAGAAATTGCCGACTCAAAGGGAATACAAACATCTTCAAGCTTTTACTATATTTTGCCAAAATGGCCACAATTGTTTTATCGGTTTACAAGTTTCATTTTAAAATTACCAAGTGATATTTATTCCTTGTGGAAAATCTAGAATATACAGAAAAGCATGAAAAAAATTAAAATCTCTTACAGTCTTCCCATCCAGAGGTGACACTTTCAGAATTTTGATGTATTTCCTTCTAATTTTTTCTAGGCTTACATATTTTCAAAATATGTAATAAATTGATAAATTTATATATAAGCAAACATTTTTAAAATATGAAATAAAATATACATAAATTGTTTTGTGTATAATTTTTATCCCGTGTTGTTAAATGTATCTGGAATATTAATGCAGCCATTAAAATAATGTCACATGGATGAGCCTTCATTTGTTTAAGCGCTGTTCTGTTGTTAGCTGCTTACCAAGTTACCTTTGCGTCAGCTCCAAGTCATAGCAACCCCATGTGTTTGTTAGCTGCTTAGTTGTTTCTCATTTGTCTCAAGCATTTAGAGCACAGAAATGAACGACCTTCTCCATAAATCTTTTATTCTTTCTTGCCTGGAACCTCACCTTTCACAGTTCTCCTGGTAGATTTTCCTTTCTTCCCTTCTCCAGCCCTGGTGGTGGTCCCTTCTTTACATTTCCATAGCACCTCGATTAAGTTTGCAGGGCAGTGTGGCTTTGTGATGTCTTCTCTCTGGCTTCGTCTGAACAATCAGAAATCCAGAGAAGCCATCAAAGTTCAGCTGCCCCTCACCCCCAGTTCTCTGTCTGGGCAGTTACTGTAGCTCTCCCCACCCAGGCTTGCTGCTTCCATGAACCAGATTACTAAATTCAAGTCCAGGTTACTGAATTAGATACTGCCTTCAAATTCTCGAACCCACCTTTTCTCTCACCTGTCTTTAATCCTCCACAGTCCACATGCCCAACTTCTTCCCTGTCTGTTCTCCATCCTCTTCAGTCTGGCCTCCAATACATGCGGTTTCACTTCTCCCTGCAGTTTGCATTAGTTAACTCAGCTGCCACCAGGGGGTGCCACTCAGCACTAAGTGGAAAAGTCTGGCATCGCTCTGCAGAGCCACAAACTGCAAGCTAGGGGAAGTGCCCGTAACAATCCTCTAGTCCACTCTCTTATGTATCAGATGAGAAATGGAGGCCCAGAGAGAAAAATGACTTACCCACAGTTACACAGCCACTGTGGGCCACGGGAGGCTGCTTTCATTCTAATTGTCCAGGCTCCCTTTCAGCTGTACGTTTGACAAAAAGATCAAAACAAGCCAATATTCAGGAGATAATTAAATAAACTGGAAGATCAAGAATTAGCCCTGATAGTTGACTCATTATAGGGCATTCTCAAAGTTCTTTTATTTTTGTTCTTTGTTTGTTTGTTTGTTTTGTTTTGTTTTTTAATTCACTCATGGCTCTTCAGGAATCTTTACTTGGAGAAAGATGCAGATATTTTTACATTCATTCAGCATTTAGCAAGTATTCATCAAATGCCTATGATGTGCTAGATCCCAGGGATGTAACAATAAGCAAGACACAGTCCTTCTCAAGGAACACCTAAATATATAAATTTTGTTTTCAGACAGATCCTGGTTCAGATCCCATCTCTGCCATTTACTAGCTGTGTGACCTTAGCAAGCTGCTTAACCTCTCTGTGTCTCTTCTCTAGATTCCTCAGCTCTAGAATAAGGTTATTGTAGATAACTTGACTTAAAAGATTGCTGTGAAAATTAAAGCCCTAAATACAGAGTCAGAGCCATCTATAGTAAGAGCTGAAGCAGTGGCCACCATAATAACGTGGTATAGGACCTTCCATTTCTTCACAGAAATCAAATTTCTGGTTGAAATCAGACCAATGTTTCCTTCTTTTGTTTGAAGATGTGTGGGTTTTTGTAATATAATGTCTCTTTATAGGGTCTTTGTGTGTGTGTTTATGTGTGTACCCACATAAAAAACCCTGCTTTTTTTTTTTTATGCTTTTCTGATGGCTGTGACTATTTACTATGCTCTGTCACTTCTCATTCTAGGTCATGGGCTTTGGCCTTTATTTGATGGATGGAAATGTCAGTAATATTTACAAACTGGATGCCAAGAAGAGAATCAATCTTAGCAAAATTGACAAGTTCTTCAAGGTCAGCGACTGGGGCTGGGACTGGGCCAGGGGCCAGGGCTTATCAGGGCCAAGTCTCTCTGTGAAAGGAATGAAGTTAGCCAGGGGAACAGTGGAGCTTGATGATTGTCCTGTAGCTCTAAAGACCCTGCAGGGAGGAGTAGAGCAGAATGGTAGGCCCCCAGCTGCCCTTGGTGAAGGAATATGCACTATAGAAAGCTGTGCTAAGGAAAGTCAAACGTGGTTCCAAGTCTCAGTCCAGGATTTGGCTGGGAGGCCTAATGGTTCTTTTTGAATACTGCTGTTTTTCCTTTTCAGAAATCCCATCTCTAAAAAAAAAAGTGCATGCCACCATATAGCCTCTGCTTTTATTTTCAGTGCAAATCAGAGCTCATAGAAATGGGAGGATTGAAGGTTGGGTTTTAAATTGATTCAGAGTCACAGAATCACATTCTCTAGCCTGGCCCACCAGAGACCATCTCAGCTTGCAGCCCGCCTCTGGGCAGAGGCCTCATCAGCGTCCATCCACACACTACTCTTGGGCATATCCATTCCAGTGCCTCATAGATTTGAACTTCTGGCCACAAATCTTTAAAAGTAAAAACTTGCAGTTAAATTAAGCCTTTAAGATTTTGTAAGGGAATTTCATGCTTTGGAACTGAATTCCATTTTATCAGTTTATTCTAATATTGGACACTTCAGTCATAGAGTTAGGCCTGAGGGGTCAGACACGGAAAAGCCTAGCTTAATGTTGTAAAGAAAAGCCCTTGAAGGTGTGGCATAGAGGACACTGGGCTGGTCCTGGGTCTCACCAGCTTTTCAAGATTTAGGGAAAAATAAATCACCAAAGAAATCTTGTAGCTTTGATTTGCTTCTTTTGGTTAGTTCCAGTAAAAGACTGGAACTTTTTTCTAGAGATGCCCCAAGTGAAAAAAAGGGCCTATATTGAGAGACACTTGCAAAATCTGCCACTGCCTTAAATCAGCATGAATGAGACTGGGGTGGAGCAGAACTCAATGTCACTAAAAACAGGTCTGGGTTCTGGTTATGGCTCTGCCACTTAATAACTGGATGACTTTAGGAAAGTCACTAAAAAAAAAACACCAGTTGCCATTGAGTCAACTCTGACTCATGCTGACCCCATGTGTTGCAGAGTAGAACTGTGCTCCATAGGGTTTTCAATGGCTGTGGCCTTTTAGAAGCAGATTGCCGGGCCTTTCTTCTGAGGCACCTCTGGGTGGATTCGAACTGCCAGCCTGTCAGTTAGTAGCTGAGTATGTTAACCCTTTGCACCACCCAGGTACTCCAGGGAAGTCGCTAAACCCCTTGAAACTCAGTTCCCCAGCCTGAAAAATATGAATGCGAAGGGTATCTATTTATCATCGTTCCCTTGGAGCCCTGGTGGCACAGTGGTTAAGAGCTTGGCTGCTAACCAAAAGATCAGCAGTTCAAATCTACCAGCTGCTCCTTGGAAACCCTTTGGGGCAGTTCTACTCTGTCCTATAGGGTCCCTATGAGTCAGAATCGGCTTGACGGCAACAGTTTTTTTTTTGTTTGTTTGTTTGTTTGTTTTTTTTTTTAATGGGTGAGTCAGAGCCCTGGGTTATAATCTTGGCTCTTTGACGTCTAGGTGGTCTGATTTTGTGAAAAGTCACTGAATCCGTCAAAGCTTCAGGTTCTTCATCTGTAAAATGGGAGTGATAATAGTACTTATTTCGGAGCATTATTGTATGGATTGAGGTCATGTTTTTAAAGTTCTTGGCAGAGCGCCTAGTGCATCGGAAGCAGAAAATAACCCCTCGCCTCCCCTCCATTTGCCCTAATATTCCAGTGGAAGTTGTCTGCCCTCTAGTGTTAGGTGTCATGGTTTCAGCTACTCTCACAGTGGAGAGTTTCTCAGGAAGTCTGCACCCAGCCAGCAGCACCCAGACACCCACTGCTAGCCCAGAGTTCAGAGCAGCACAGATCCTCTAATCTGGGGGAAATCAGCAGAAAGGACACTGCACTGGGAGGCAAGCCTTCAGGTCCTCGTCCTTTATCCATTCTGCTGGGTGATCTTGGACAAGAGCTGCTTGGGCTGCTACCTGGAACATGAAGTTGGTTGGACACACAGGAGGACCCATGTGCTTGCTGGGGCTCCTTCTGATTCAGGGTCACATGGTAGTGTCATCAGAGGCAGAAACTAGGAGTCAGCCCAGAGGCACACACAGTGGCCTGCCTTCCCCACTGGGCTGGTAAAGGCTGCACCCCAGCCCCTCCCTTGGCGACTCTCATGCTGTGTTTGCTTCCTTTGCAGCAGCTGCAGGTGGTGCCCTTATTCGGAGACATGCAGATAGAGCTGGCCAGATACATTAAGACCAGTGCTCACTATGAAGAGAACAAGTCCAAGTGAGTGCCTGCCGTAATGTCTCTCAGCTCCTGCAAGCATGCCCAGTCTGGGCAGGGAGCCGAGGGGCTGCTTCAGCCTCTCCTCCCTCCCCAGAGCCCTGGGAAGGTGGATCCTGTCACAACACTGGCGCGCAGCCAGAGGGGTGCCTCGGAGTGTGCTCTGAGCCCTTTTGTATCCTCCTTTGCTGCCAGGGCTCAAAAGGGCCCAGAGCACAGCCACCGGCCCCTTCTTCGTCCAGTAGTGACCCACGCTGCCCCCTGGTGGGACAGCAGGAATCCTTCCGTTGAGAAGTGCGGAGCAGAGGTATGCCCTCAGTGGTCAGGTAAAGTGAAGTGACATTGGTCTTCATCTGGAGTTTTCTTCATCACCTGGATTCTCTCCTCAGGTGTCCTGTCCATGAGTAAGGACACAGCTGAATGTGTGGTTTGAATGGTTCCAACTGTGAAATGGGTTGACACCCTCATCTTTGGTCACCTTATAAACCATGATTTAAGGTAATCTGTGCCAAGATTGGAGGAGCCCTCGTGGCGTGTTGGTTAAGGGCTCGGCTGCTGACTAGAAGGTCAGCACTCTGAACCTACCAGCTGCTCCATGGGAGAAAGATGTGGCAGTCTGCTTCTGTAAAGATTTACAGCCTTGGAAACCCTAGGAGCAGTTCTGTTCTGTTCTATAGGGTTGCTATGAAACAGAATCAACTCGATGACAGTAGGTTTGGTTTGATGCCAAGAGTAGGGGTGTCAGTACCTCATGGAAGTTGGAGAGAATCTGGTTACAGCCTTGGCCACCCCTTTGATCTCTGGAGTTGTTAAGGAGGTTTCTTCTGTGTGAATCTCTCCAAAGCTGAGTGCTTGGTTGAGGAATATGGCCTTTCCATACAGAAAGGGGCCACCCAACTGTTAATCAAGCGGGAGGGCATTAGTACCTTAAAAGTGTGTGCATAGACAGTTACGGAGACTTCCTAGACATAGCCAAACAACTTGCTGGATTGGTTTACTGGGTCAAAGGGCTTGGGACCATAGTCTCAGGGGACAACTTAGTCAATTGTCATAACATAATTTACAAAATAATGTTCTACGTTCTAGTTTGGTGAGTAGTGTCTGGGGTCTTAAAAGCTTGTGAGCAGCCATCTAAGATACAATTCTTGTTCTCTACTTGTATGAAGCAAAACAGAGTGAAGGAAATCAAAGGCTCAAAGAAGAAACTAACAGCTCACATGAACCACAGCCTCTTATAACCTTTAAGACCAGAAGAACTACATGGTACCCAGCTACTACTTTTGACCAAGAACATAATAGAAAGTCCCAGATAGAATGGGAGAAAAATGTAGAACAAAACTCAAATTCCTAAAAAAAAAGTCAGACCTACTGAACCAATAGAGACTAGAGGAGTCCCCAAGACTACCACCCTAAGCTACCCTTTGAATTTAGAATTGAAACTATTTCTGCAGGTCACCTTTCAGCCAAATAATAGATTGGCTTATAAAATAAACAGTATCACCCAAGAGCAATGTGCTTCCTTAAACAATTAACTATATAAGACCAAAACAGTCAACATTTACCCAAAAGCAAAGATGAGAAGGCAGGGAGGGGAAGGGAAGCTAGATTAATGGAAACAGAACAAACAGAATGGAAATAATGAGAATGCTGACACATCGTAGGATGGTGGTGCTATTGGAGTGAGAAGATGTTCTTAGGGAAGTTGCCCAGCCTGCTTTTTCTTGGCTTAGATTTCAGTCCTTTGTAGTCCTAGAGAGACTGCAAGTCCTTCCCTGCTTGCTCACTCATGTACCTGGTAAGTACCTGGATGGGGTGCCTGGAAAAGTATGTGGTTGGGACTTAGAGGAGGCCAGCCCCAAAGGAGGAAGAGGGAGGACTGTCACTCAGCCTGCGGTCCCTACAGCATTGGATTTAGCAGGCTCCCTCGCTGAGGTGCTGGGATGCCTCTTGGGTTCCACCAAGGGGAGCTGGCCATGGTGGCTGCGTGTTGGAGGTGCCAGGAGCAGCTACTGCGTGGAAGGAGCCTGTCCCACCCAGGCACTTCAGACAGGGCCTGCTCCGACCCATGATTTTCTGCCCAGGTGGACGTGCACCCAGAGCAGCATCAGCCCACAGTACAACATCTGCGAGCAGATGGTGCAGATCCGGGATGACCACATCCGCTTCATCTCTGAACTCGCTCGCTACAGCAACAGTGAGGTAAGCACCCTCTGGCTCCTGGGATGGAGGTGCATGTGGGCCCAGGGCAGGAAGGGCAGACCAGCCAGGACAGAGCACGAACACACTGGATACCGGAGAGGAGGAGTAAAGACAGGCACATGGGAAGGCAGAAGGGCAGAAGCCTGGCAGAATCGCATTTGATTCTGGCTCTGGGCAGACTATTTGACATCTTTGTGCCCCAGTTTCCTCACCTCAGAAGTGGAGGTAATAATAGTACCTACCCTCAAAGGTTCATTGAAAAGATTAAATGATATGGTTGATGATGCATGGAGCCTGCAGGTGGTAATTTTGAGTTCTGTGTGTGCATGATCCAGGCTATCTTCACTCTGGATGGCAAGAGCAGATTTCTAAACTCCCATACTTATAACACCATCTAAATATTTCAAAACTACACAATAATAAACATTCATTGTAAAATATTTTTAAAAAACACACACAATTAGGGACAAGAGAAGACCATGAAAATCTCCTATAATCTTAATAGGTTGTTATTTTTTCCAATAATTATATTTTTATTGATGTTGTTTTTCCTTTATTAGTATAGAAACATGATCAATATGCAAGTCTCAGGAAAAAAAATACAGATATGCAAAAGGAAGGGAAATTAATCATATAAAATCATACCATCCAGAACCAACTATGACTAATCTTTGAGTGTATATATCCTTCCGTACCGCTTCCCACATGAGCTTGTCTAATAAACATAGGTCACCTGATTTGAATTCTTTATTACCTAGTATTACTCCTGGGTTAGAGTCCCTGAGTGGTGCAGACAGTTAACATGCTCAGCTGCTAACCAAAAGGTTGGAGGTTTGAATCCACCCAGAGGTGCTCAGAAGTAAGGCCTGGCAATCTACTTCTGAAAAATCAGCCATTGAATACCCTATGGAGCACAGTTCTACTCTGGTATGCCTAGGGTTACCATCATTCAGAATTGACTCAATGGCAGCTGGTATTCCTGGATTACTCTGTGCTACCCCATGTTTAATTGAGTCCTGGTGGTGCAGTGGTTAAGTGCTTGGCTGCTAACCAAAAGGTCGGCAGTTTGAAGCCACCAGCCGCTATATGGAAGAAAGATGTAGCAATCTGCTTCCATAAATATTTACAGCCTTGGAAACCCTATGGAACAGTTCTACTCTGCCCTGTAGGGTCCCTGTGAGTCAGAATTGACTCGACAGCAATGGGTTTTTTTTTTTTTTTTTTTTTTTTTTTTTAAGTTTATCCCATGTTTGTTCACTGGCTCCATCTTGTGGCTAGCGGTCATAGTGATCATGCTTTTCAAACCCAAATTCAGAAATGCGTTTGATCATTCTTGTTGCCATCGAGTTGATTCTGACTCATGGCAACCCCATGTGTGCAGAGTAGAACTGCTCCATAGGGTTTTCAAGGCTGTGACCTTTTGGAAGCAGATTACTTGTCTCCCAAGATGCCTCTGGGTGGGTTTAAACTGCCAGTCTTTCAGCTAGTGGTCGAGAGCTTAACAGTTTGCACTACCCAGGGACCCCTCTTTTGATCATAGGGTAACATATTTGAAATGGGGACTCTCTGACAAATGCAAGCGGTGTGGTCATTGGACCAGTGGCCAACATTCTCGTGAGGGCTCCTGGTAGACACTGCCAGGTCAAGCCCAAACCTTCGATCTTCTTCACATATGCCAGTCAACTGAACTAAAGCTAGAGGAATCATTTATCTAGGGTGCCGGGGCCTCCTCAATTCCTAGTTACATTTCGGTGTGGGCCAAGAGTAAGTCTGGCACAAAGTTATTTTTTAAAATTATACACATAGATATGTAAATATACACATACACATATCCTTTGTATATATGCATATACACAATTACACAGACATAATATTACACTTAATTGTTAAATATAACACATGTAAATGTTTGATTGTCTACACCAGTGCTTTTCAATCCATGAGTGATGTCTCAATTATGAGTTGTGAAATCAGTTAAGTGGGGCACTTTTGTGAGAAATAGAATAGAAAATCAGAGGGAATCACAGGTATTAAGAATAAGATTGCTTCGTGAAAATGTTGTTTCATATACATGTATTTAATATCCCTACGTAAGTATGTATTCTGAGGTCACTGTAGAGTATTCACTTCTGACTGTGAGTTGCAGTCAAGAAGGTTTGACAGCCGCTGCTTCATGATATACCAGAGTGGTGAAGTGTGAGACTGTGGCGTCACACTATCTGAATTTGGACGCTCAACCGTGTGCAAGCCGTGTGGCCTCAGCAAGGCACTTACCCGAGCCTCAGTTTATCTGTCGAGGGAATATCATAAGAGCACCTTCCAGATAATGCCCTTGGGGGGAATCGATGAAATAATGCATAAAGAGTACCAGGCACTTAGACAGTGAGAGTGACGGCCGGTGTTCCCCAGGTGGTGACGGGCTCTGGGCTGGACAGCCAGAAGTCAGACGAGGAGTACCGCGAGCTCTTCGACCTGGCCCTGCGCGGCCTGCAGCTTTTATCCAAGTGGAGTGCCCACGTCATGGAGGTGGTAGGTGCCCGGCGGGCAGAGGGCACTGACCCTTCCATCCCCTCTAGACTGATCCCTCTTCACTTGGGTTCTGTCTCCACCTCTCCCAAGTACTCTTTTTTTTTTTTCTTTTAAACCGATTGATTGAGATATAATACACGTACCATGCCATTCACCCATTGAAAGTGTACAATTCAGTGGCTTTTAGTATATTCAGAGTTGTGCAACCATCACCACAGTCATTTTAGAACATTTTTATTACCCTAAAAAGAAACCCAATTCCCATTAGCTACCACCCCCTACCTCCCTCACCCCAAGGCCTTATTGTTGTGTGCCATCGGTCGAGTTGATTCCAGCTTATAGAGACCCTGCATGACAGAGTAGAACTGCCCCATGGGGTTTCCTAGACTGTAATCTTTACTCCCACAGAGCCACTGGTGAGTTCGAACCTCCAACCTTTTGGTTAGCAGCCAATTGTTTGGCCATTGTGATACCAGGGCTCCTTCCCCAAGGCCCATGCAACCACAAATCTACTTTCTATCTCTACAGATTTCTCTATTCTGGACATTTCATATAAATGGAATCATAAAACATGTAGTCTTTTGTGACTGACTTCTTGCAGTTAGATTAATGTTTTTGAGGTTCATCCATGTTGTAGCATGTATCAGTACTTCGTTTCTCTTTATGGCCAAATAATATTCCATTGTATGGGTATGCCACATTTTGGTTAGCCATTCATCAGTTGATGAGCATTTGGCTTGTTTCCACTCTCCCCAGTACTCTTGGAAGCTAGTTCACCCCACAGACAAGTTCTGCAACAAGGACTGCCCGGGCACAGCAGAAGAGTATGAGAGAGCCACGCGCTACAATTACACCAGTGAGGAGAAGTTCGCCTTTGTAGAGGTAGGTGCTGCCTCCCTCCTCCACTCGGGAGGCGGCTCTTCAGGGTTTCTCATGGTGGTCCAGGAGTGGGCCTGAGAAAAATGACAGCATTGGTCCTCCTGATTTGTACCCTCCTCGCTGTCCCTCTTCTCCTTTCAAGTACGTGATATCATCCAAATCAATCTCTATCAAAATTTATTATTTAGAAATAATTCAGAACTCATTGTGCTCTTAAAACTGCGTAAGAAAGTGTTGACCACCTTGCTAAAAAAAGTGGGCAATAGGTAACTGACAGAAGAAAAACAAATGGCGAGGAGACGTGAAAAATGCTCAGACTGATGAAAAACTGCAAATTAAAACTAACACAGGGATATTTACAAATCAGGATGGCAAAGATTTAAAGGATTGGTATTGCCTGTTATTGGTTGAAGTATGGGAAATAGACTTTCTCGGAAACTTTTGGTGGTTGTCAACATTTTATAGGCTTTCTAGAGGGCAATCTGATAATATGTATCCAAATTTTTAATGGGCATACCCTTTGGCCCAGAAGTTCTTCTTTTGGGAGTGTATGCCAGGGAAATAAGCCAACTGTGCAGAGACACATGCACATGGATATTTATCACACTATTTATAATGCTAAGATAGATGAAACACCTTACATATCCTTCAACACGGAACCAGGTAAACAAATTAAGGTATAGCTGTATAATTGAAACTATCCAGTCACTAAAATGGATTTACCTACATGGAAAGATATGCACAGTATATTGTTAAGTTTAAAAAAAAAAAGCAGGTTAAAGAACAGCATGTAAAATGATTGCATTTATACTAAAATTAATATACTTTTGTATATTTGCATGAAAAATGAAGGACATAGATATTTATGTTTCTATATACCACACCATTAACAATAGTAATTTCTGGAGGAAGGATTCTTACTTCCTGCTTTATAACCTTCTGGATTGTATTTTGTTTGTTTAATGACAGAAAGATGTTCTATTTTTGAGGGGAGAGGGAATACTCATTCACACTAGGTTGTGAGTGATGGCTACCTCTTTCATGAACATCTGAAGTCTAGAAGAGACTAGTCTAGAAGTCAGAGACCTGGATACTAGCTCTAGGCCCTAGGTCACTTCATCTTTCTGAGCCTCAGTTTCCTTACCTATAAAATGGAGCCAATAATCTCTACCCTCTTCCATCCTGGGGTTATTGTTGAGAGTCACCCAATAATTGTCAAGTAAAATAATGGTTGTAGATGAGCTTTGAAAGCTATAAAGAGTCATACAGATGTAAGGGGTTAGGGTTGTTATTTAGCAGCTCTCCAAGCTATACTTTAAAGAACTGAGGCCCGGTGGTATAATTTTAGCCTGGAGAAAAAGTTTTAACCACACTTGACATTGTCCTGAGTGGTGCCCTGGCCCCCTGGCACTTCCATTGCTTATATCAGCCTGGAAGAAAGTCTCCCAGTCATCATCACTGGAAGAGAAAATCATCCTCATTAAAATGAGAGTTGTAGTCGAGGGTCCATGCAAGTTTGTAAAACTTTTATGTGTTTCTTTCCTTAACAAAAGGAACACATATGTACTGTAGATAATTTAGAGGTCTCTGGGTGATACAAAGGGTTTAGCTTGGCCACTAACTGAAAGTTTGGTAATTCAAACCCACCCACTGGTGCTGCGGAAGAAAGACTTGGTGATTTCCTTCCATAAAGATTACAGCCAAGAAGACCCTATGGAGCAGTTCTATTCTGTAACACATGGGGTTGTCATGAGTCAGAATCAACTCAACAGTAATGGGTTTGGTTTGTTTGTTTTGGTAGGTAATTTGAAAAATGCTTCTCCCATGCCAGCTCCCACCCTCGCCTTCCCACAGCCTCATATCATTGAAAGACAACCACCAATAACTGGTTGCTGTATTTCTTTCTAGTCCTTACTTTTCTATGCATTTAGAAATTTTTAATTTTTATTTTATTCCTAAAAGATTTAAAAAAAATTTTTTAAAGAAAAATAGTTCAACATAGCATATAGCAACAAAACCACCTTGAATCCCAAAATGAGACATCTTCCACCTCTTTAAGCTAATTTCTTCTAATACTTATCTCTGTATTTCTAAGTGTCTTAGTCATCTAGTGCTGCTATAACAGAAATACAACAAGTAAATAACTTTAACAAAGAGAAATTTATTCTCTCACAGTCTAGTAGGCTGTAAGTCCAAATTCAAGGCGTCAGCTCCAGGGAAAGGCTTTCTCTCTCTGTCAGCTCTGGGGGAAGGTCTTTGTCATCAATATTCCCCTGGTCGAGGAGCTTCTCAGGCACAGGGACCTGGGGTCCAAAGAATCCTCCCTGTTCCCTGGTGGTATGAGGTCCCCAACTCTCTGCTCACTTCCCTTTCCTTTCATCTCTTGTAAGATAAAAGATGATGCAGGCCACACCTCAGGGAAACTCCCTTTACACTGGATCAGGGATGTGACCTAAGTAAGGGTGTTAACATCCCACCCTAATCCTCTTTTAACATAATCTAATCTTGCATCATTAACCACAGGCAGAGATTAGGATATACAACATGTAGGAAAATTACATCAATCACAAAATGGAGGACAACCACACAGTACTGGGAATCATGGCCTAACCAAGTTGATACATATTTTTGGGGGACACAGTTCAGCCCATGACACTAAGTATCATGATTTTGGAATGTTTGTTGGCTTTTCAATTTATGACATTTTCTATTGATTTCCCCCTTTGAGAGAGAAGAATTTAGCTCTCTCATCTTCATCTTTCACCCCACAACTCACTCCGTTCTTTTCCCTCATCTTCCCAATGTGGTAATTTTATACTTTTTGGTTAAATCAATAGTTACTTGATATTATTATTACCAAGTAACTCTTGCTCATTGATGAGGCGGTGGTCTAATGTGGATACCTCATTTTCTTATACAACTTTTTGTTTTTCCTAGAGTTAACAATTGCCTTACTTTTTATTTGTTTAGTTTTCTGTGAACCTACTAAAAATATAACCTCAAACATACTAACAAAATGTAAAACTCCTTTCAAAATAGTCACAATAGTTACTTTCTGAATTATTTTTTTCTTGGAGCCATTCCTCCTGAAGTCCTTTCTTTCTGTTCCAACCTGAACTAGTTTGTCTCTAGACTTGCTGTCCAGCCACTCATCTGAGATATCTCATCATTATCCTTTGTCTTTCTCCTATGTTGGATCCCAAATCTTCTTCTTTCTTCATGTTCATGGAATATATCCTTCAATATCCTTCTAAGAAAGGGATTATAGCAGAAAATTTTTTTGAGATCTTTAATATCGGAAATTTTTTTTTATTCTAGCCTTACTTATAGTTTGACTAGATATAGAATTCTAAATTGGAAACAATTTTCTTCCAGAATTTTGAGGTATTTTTTCACTGTCTTCTAGTTTCTAATGTTGCTGTTGAAAAGTTGGATTCTATTCTGATTCCTGATTCCTGTGTTTTATTTCCTCTGTAAAAATTTTTTTATTAACAATTTTACTGAAATATAATTCACATACCATAAAATTAACACTTTTAAAATAATTCAGTGATTTTTAATATATTCATAATTGTATAACCATCACCACTATCTAGTTTTAGGACATTTTTATTACTTCAAAAAGAAACCGTCACCCATTGCAGACACTCACCATTTGCCCTTGCCCCCAAGCCTCAGGCAACAACTAACCTACTTTCTGTCTCTGTACCTGTGCCTGTTCTGTCCCAGTGCCATTTGTTGTAAAGAGTATTCTTTCTCCATTAAAGTGTCTAAATACCCTTGTCAAAAATCAATTGATTATAATTGTAAAGGTTTATTTATGGACTCTCAGTTATTTTCCATGAATCTGTATGTCTGTCCTTATCCCAGTACCACACTGTCTTGTAGCTTTGTAAGTTTTGAAATCAGAAAGTGTTGAGTCCTCCAACTTTATTCATCTTTTTCCTTTGTAGAATTTTATAGAATCATCTCTGTATGCCTTTTGTTCTAAATTTCACAGTGAGGAATCTTGATGAGGGCTTTTTGCATTCATTGTTTTGGATACTACATAGGCCATTTCAGTGTGAAAACAAATGTCCCTTAAACCAAAACCAAACCAAACCAATTCCCGTCAAGTCATAGAGACCCTCTAGGACAGATTAAAACTGCCCCATAGGGTTTCCAAGGAGTGGCTGGTGAATTCGAACTGCCGACCTTTTGGTTAGCAGCTAATTTTTTAACCACTGTGCTACCAGGTCTGGGAAATTTCCCTGACTTTTTATTCTGATAATTTCCTCCTGTCTGTTTTCCTCATTCTTTCTTGGATTTCAAACTGTCAGATCTTGGGCATCCAGGATTTAATCTCTAATTTTCTTTTCTCTTTTATTGTGTATCACTTCCTTTTGATGAGCTTTATAGAATATTTCCTCAAATTCAACTTTAAACTCTATTAGAATTTTGTATTTTGATTATAATATTTTTAACGTCTGAAGTCTCCATCTTATTCTCTGAATGTTCCGTTTTTTAGTGCACTGATCTTGTGTCATGAGTGTGATATCTCCATGAGGATAATTATAATTTTTATAATCAATTTTATTGAGATAGAATTCATATAAATAAACTGCATCCATTTAAACTGTACAGGTCAAAGAATTTTGACAGTTAAATACACCTGTGAAACCAGCAACACAATTAACATACAGAACACTTCTGTCTCCCCCTAAAGATTTCTTGTGCCACTTTGCAATCTGTCCCTACCTCCTCTGTCCCTAGCCCCAGGCAACCATTTACTGCTTTTTTTTTTACCATAGGCTAGTTTGGATTTTCTAAAATTTTATATGAATGAAATCATATAGTATGTACTTTTTGTGTTTGGCTTCAACTTGGCATAATGATTTTGAGATTTATCTGTGTTGCTTTGTGTATCTGTAGTTTGTTCTTTTTTGTTGTTGTTGAGTATTATTCCATTGTATGGATATACCACAATTTTTATCCATTTGTTGTTAACGAATGTTGAGCTGTTTCCAGTTTTGGGCCAGTATGAATAAAGTGGCTTTGAATACTTGAGTACAAGTCTTTGTGTGGACATATGTTTTCAATTTCTCTTGGAATGCTTATGTGGTAGGTTTATGTTCAACTTTAAGAAACCACCAATCAGTTTTCCAAAGTGGTTGTACCATTTTACATTCACACCAGCAATATATGAGCATTCTGGTTGCTCCACATCTCCATCAGCCCTTAATATTGTCGCTCTTAATTAACTTTAGCCATTCTGATACATGTGTATTAAACTTTTAATTTGCATTTCCTTGAGGACTAATAATGTTGAGCATCTTTTCATGTGCCTATTGGCCATTCTTACATCTTCTTTTGTGTTGTCAAAATCTTTTGCTCATCTTTTAAAATTGAGCTGTTGGTTTTCTTATTCAATTATGAGAATTCTAGAATTCTAGATACAAGTCTTTAACCATATATGTGTTGAAAAAAAATTTTTTTTCTAATTGGTGACTTACCTTTTCATTTTCTTAAGGATGCCTTTTGAAATGCAACTGTCTTTAACTTTGATAAAATTCAATTTATCAAGTATTTTTGTGTCCTGTCTAAGAAATCTTTCCCTATGCCAGGTTGCGGATTTTCTCTTAGGTCTAACAGACTTGCACACCCTACCATGTGTAGCATTAATCTGAAGCATCTTCCTTGTCTATTTCTTCCTTTGCCCTAATATTTCCTAGTTGGCATCTCTAGCCAGGAGCTTAGATTCTTTTATGATCTGACCTTCCTTTAAAGTTTCTCTCCCATTATTTCTCTGTAGTGAAGCTTCTCTCCACCAAGGTTGTTATGTTCATTGGTTGCAATGATAATCCTCACCTCCTTAGCTCTGTTCTTACCATTTCTGCTACCTTGAATGTTCTTTTTCTTTCTCTAAGGTTTAGCAGAAGAAAAAGCCTTAGAGCCCAAGTCCATTCATTCATTTATTGACTCTTTTTCCACAAGAATTCCTTGGCTGCCCACTGTGCCCAGGCACTGGAGATGGGGTATGCTCAGCATCCTCAGGCCTTGCCTGTGGCAGTGCTCACAGTCTGGTGCAGAGGGTGGAAGTTGAAGAAGTCATGGTGGGTGTGATAAGTGTAGTGATTGTGAGGAGGCTGGTTTGATACAAGCTTTCCCCATCTGAATTATGAACCATTCGGGAACTTAACACTTGAGGCAAATGGGTGTTAAAGGATGAGGTTTGTTTCAGGTAAAGCTGGACAAGAGAATGTGACTTCAACCCAAGGCCACAACAGCCTTCCTTTTCCTCCCCCATCCCACTAAACTTACTCACTGAGTAATAGGCAGGCCTCCGTTCCTTGGGATGGGGAAGGAGGAGTGATTATTGCAAGGAGAGGACGGCAGCCCCGGAAAAGGCACACACCCTGCAGGCAGACAGGTCAGGCCAGGTATACCCATCACAGATACCTGTCTTTCATCCAAACAGATAAGTGAAGGAGGCAAATAGAAGGACAGAACCTTTTCTCCCATGACTATTACAGGGGAAGACGTTTCTATTTTATGGATCCAAGCAGCCACTGGCCAAATTATTTTAAAGGCAAAGATTATAAAAACTCCTTAGAAAATTTACAGTTGGAAAAAAACCTCTTTTTGAGATGGTATATGGGTGCATGGTATGTGGACAGGCCTCCAAAAGTCAGAGTGCTGCTCAGATTGTGGTCCATGGACCAGCTGCCTCTTGTCACCAGTCCTCAATGAATAAGCACTCATGCCAGAGTGAAAATCAATGGCATCACAAAATGCACTATTCAATTTAGCTTACATCTTTGTAGCAAGACTTTCTTGATGACGGAAGCAGAGTGTTGACTTATGGGATACATTTCTTACCTAGCTGTGAACCAGCACGTTGAGTGGCACTAGCCTAGTGCTTATGGTGGTCTCACACCACGTCTACCCATGATGTGGTGGAGGGTGTGGGATAGACTGGTGTGCCAAGGCACAGTGAGCCTGACCTTGATCTGTATTTGGCCAGGTGATTGCCATGATCAAAGGCCTGCAGGTCCTCATGGGCAGGATGGAAAGTGTCTTCAACCAGGCCATCAGGAACACTATCTACGCAGCCCTGCAGGACTTTGCCCAGGTGACTCTGCGCGAGCCCTTGAGGCAGGCAGTGCGGAAGAAGAAGAACGTCCTCATCAGGTGGGTCTTCGGGTGGTCCTTTCCAGGGAAACATCAAAACTTGGTGGTGCTAGGTGCAGGCTAGAGAGGTAGTCCCTGGCCCAGTCAGCTTCCAGAGTAGCCTCTGAGCTCATAAAGACCTTCTAGCAAGCTCTCTGAGTCAGGATTCCTTCTTAGGAGGTACTGGACCTTTGGAATGAATTAAGCTTCAGTCTCCAGGTTTGAAGCCCATATCAATCACTGTCTAGCTGGGTGAACTTAGTCAAGTTACTTTCCTGCTCCAAGCCTCTGTTTTCCTCATTTATAAAATGGGGACGATCATAGTATCTATATCATAGGCAGCTGGGATGATGAATGAGATAACCCACATGTAGAGCTAAGCACACAGAATCATGGAGGAAGTGTGCAACAAATACAAGCTCTCGTCAAATATTTAAATACACAGGGATTTAATTGGACCAATGAAACGTCCCTCTAGCCAAAGAGAAAAACAGCCATTCTGCTATACTTAAGTTCTGTCCCACTGCGTGAGCTCAGAGCTAAGTGTTCAAACACCTAGCGGGCATCAGAATCACCTGGGACGCTGGTTAACATGCAGATTTCTGAACTGCATGTTAAGTCTATTAAACCGGCATCTCAGGGGTGGGCCCAGGGTGAGCATGTTTTACAAGCACCCCGTAACGCTAATGCAGGTGTTCCTGGGACACTAGAATCCCTGTAAACAAGGCTAGCGGTCCCTTCTTCCAGTGGTAAGACTGGCCTGAGTCTCAGCTCTCCTTCCCCAGTGTCCTGCAGGCAATTCGGAAGACCATCTGTGACTGGGAGGGGGGCCGAGAGCCTCCCAATGACCCGTGCTTGAGAGGGGAGAAGGACCCCAAAGGTGGATTCGACATCAAGGTGCCCCGGCGTGCTGTAGGGCCCTCCAGCACACAGGTAAGCAGCTCCAGGCACAGGCTGGCTTTGTAGACTCAGAAGCCAGTCGGGCCACAGTGGGTCATCCTGGCTGGACTGCGGGGCAGTGGGGCTGGGGGTCCTTGGGCAGGAGGGGCAGGGTCAAGTGGCTGCTCTAGTCTTAATTGTCCATCTGATTTTAATATAGGAGGGAGGACCACTGGCTTAAGATTCAGGAGACCTGGTTTCTAGTCCTAGATACCTGTGTGACCTCAGGCACATTACATGGTCTCTCTGTGCCTCAGTTGTCTAATCTGGCAAATGGGGGTAATACTGGGGGTGGTTATCTCCTAGCCCTGTGAAGCACACAGAAGTTCCAAAGTACAAGATAAATTTAAAGCGGAATCTGTATGCATCTATCCTGTTCCACTTTAATGAACCTGAGCCCCCTCCCCTGCAGTGATAGCCTTGCTCAGGAATTCTCAAGTTCTGCCTCTGACTTGCTGTGTGAGCTTGGGCAAGCCCTTTTACCTCTCTGAGGTCTGATTATCTTCTCTGTAAAAATGAAAACTTTGGATGAGATCATGCTACTGACAAAAGACCCCTTTTATTATTACCCATATCACAAGTTTTGAGAGCATTTGACTCCTTAGAGAAAGTCTAGTCATCAGAAATATTCAGAATTGCCAACAAGAGGTTGCCTGTAGCTTAGCCAAAGCACTCATAAAATTACAGAGAGGAAAAAAAATAAAGAAAATTGGCATTGTAATTACATTCTTGTTTAAGGATAGTTTCTGGTGGCCTTTTTGAAGGAGTCCTTGGGTGATGTAAATAGTTAACATGCTCAGCGGCTAACCAAAAGGTTGGCGGTTTTTAGTCCACCCAGAGACACATTGGAAGAAAGGCTTGGTGCTCTATTTCTGAAAAACCAGCCATTGAGCACCCTATAGAGCACAGTTCTATTCTTAACACACATGGGGTCACCATGAGTCAGAGTTGACTCAACGGCAACTGGTTTGGCTAGGATTTTTGAAGTATTGAAAAAAGGATGTGAACCCCATCACCACTTTCAAGAGTCTTACAGGCCCCAGAAACTTCAGGCTGGAAACTCTCCTGCATCATATGATCTTTCCGCCTCACTCAGCTCTGAACTCCTTAGGCCATGAATCCTTTGAGATGAGTCGTCGGAGCCCACCCCATGACCCGTCTCACTGTGCGTGTGTCTGTATCTGGGCAGGGGGGTGGGCGGGGCAGGAGCCAGATGGGTTCTCAACCATGGCATTATGAAGCCCTGATCTCACCTGCTGGTTGTGGGACATCCCGAGGAAGCTTCTACCAACAGCTGTGTCATGTCAAGGACAGTTCTTTCTAGCCCAGAGTGCCCTGGATGGGCTGAGCAGGGCTTTCGGGTATTTCTGTAAGTCCTAAGACATGAGTGAGGAAGAAACAGAAAAAGCCAAAGACAGATTGGAAAGAGGAGGATGAGAGAAGGGGGGCCATAGGAATGAGAGAGAAAAAGGAAGAGAGAAAGATGTGGAGCAATATTTTATACAGACCATGCAGGAGGATCACTAATAGTTAACCCCCACCCGGACATCACCAAGTCATGTCATGTGGCTCAGATGTATTTAATAGACTCCTAAACAGACAGACAGACAGCTAGAAGAGCCCTTAGACATAAACTAGTCCCAGTCCCCTCCCCCTACTTTACAGATGGGGAAACTGAGGTCCAGAGAGGGGCAGTGACTTGTCCAAGTTACAAGGTGAGTCACTGGTGGAGGTGGGACAAGAACCCAGGTCTCCTGACTCCCACCACAGGGCTCTGTGACAGCCACTGGCACGCAGTAGACATGGGCATCTAGCATAGCTGGGGTAGAGGCAATTCTGGTGAGTTCAATGCTCTGTTAAATAGAAGTGTGCCCATGAAGAGTTTACCCTCACATGGATGACACCAGTTTTTGAATAATTAGAATTTGATGTCAGTCGCTTAGCACCACTGTGGATTGGGCTTGATGAATCCGTTTCTGTGAGGACTCCAAAGGCCATCACTAGAGCAGTGCTTCTTGATTCTTAGGTAGGATCAGACATGCCCACCAACAAGGGTTTGGAGGGGGAACCCTCTCATAACTAGCAACCACAGTCGTTCCTTGATCGTAAACTTAAGTCCTGTGGTGGAGATGGTGCATCACTTGTTTCTGTGGCCCGGCTGCCCAGACCAGTGCCAGGCACATGGCGGGTTAAGTTCTAGAGAAGACCTGGAGGCAGCAGAGCTGGACATGGTGGCAGAGGGAGGTTGGAGCATCTCAGAGGTGGTCGACAAGTGGCCCCTATCAATCGCGGCAGCTTTCCCACCGTATACAATACTTCTCGCTTTTCTCTCTCTCTTTCTCTCTCTCCCTCTTCCCTGTCTCTCCTGCCCTCCCATCCCTCTTCCTTCTTTCCTACCTATGTCTTAGGCCTGCCAGTGGTCCCCGCGGGCTTTGTTTCACCCCACTGGTGGCACACAGGGCCGAAGAGGCTGCCGATCCCTGGTATACCACCGCCTGGCTGGGTTGGTTTGGGTACACTTCTGCAGGAGGCAGCAGGAATGGACTAGCCTGGCTCCTCAAGGCCCCTTCCAGCCTTAGGATTCAAAGACAAATGATGTGGAGGCACTGGCGGGAAGGAAAAATCTAGATTAGCAAAGAGAACAACCCTACCGCACTTGCGCCCTTTGCATTTAAGTCACCCTGTAAGCAGGAGTTAATTGTCTGTTAGGCTTCCTGTGTAAGTACCAATATTAACCTGCTTTCCACCCAGGATTTTGGCAGGCTGCACAATGCCGCTGAAACCACCAGGGGGCACCATCGCTCAGTAATGTATCCAAAATTCTGAGGGTCAGAAAATTGAGGTGGTGGGGGGAGCTTGTTCTGATCATATCCCATTTCACAGGTCCTCAGAATGTTAGAGCTGAAAGGGATTGGTTTGAGAAAGGATTTGGTCTGACTCCCTCATGGTAACAGATTAGAAAACTGAGGCCCAGAGTGGGGATTTTGTTGCCCAAAGTCACACAGCAAGTCAGTGGCATCACCTGGCCTTGAACCCCAGCCCGTTGGCTCACAGCCCAGTGCTCCACCCATGGGACCACCATGGCTGTCCAGGAAAGTAGGGAATGACTCCAGAGTGATGTGGAATGAGGTTCTCCTCTGATGCCCACGTCCTTGACCAAGCAGAGTAGCCAGGAACCTCTCCACGGGGCCTGAGCCTACCTGGAGTCACTAGGTTCACCTGCCGGGGACACTGCAGGACCCTGGGTGGCACATCTCTTGTGAGCTGACTAGTCTCCCTCTTGAAAGTTTTCTTAGTTCAAAATTCACTTCTCCAACCCTCAACTTCCTTGAGACAATGCTTTTTAAGAGCAGGCATCTGCTGAAAAATAAAAAACAAACAAAAAATAAAAAAGAGCAGAAAGCAACCTTCTCCCTGTGACAGAGTGCTGGCCCTGACCTTCTCATCTGACTTTCTTTTCAAGCTGTACATGGTGAGGACCATGCTGGAATCGCTCATCGCAGACAAAAGCGGCTCCAAGAAGACCCTGAGAAGCAGCCTGGATGGACCCATTGTTCTCGCCATTGAGGACTTCCACAAGCAGTCCTTCTTCTTCACACACCTGCTCAACATCAGTGGTGCGCCACAGTACCTGGGCAAGGGACGGAGTGGGGTGTGGGGAGGAGAGAAGGGAGCCCCGGGTCCCAGAGCCACTAAGGCTGTTGGGCCGCAGGTTGTAAAGAGACGTATTCTTTGACCCAAAGGGGCATAGTTTGCCACCAAGGAAGACATAACACTTTCCAGTGGACTTGGGGAGCGGGAAGGCCCCCCAGCCCAGCCTCAGTTTCTCACTGACTTAGCTAAATTTGGCTAGTAGATAACTGGCTGGTTTGGCTTAAGCCCTTAGTGGAGGGAGATCAAAACCAGTAATGCACGCGCACGCGCGCACACACACACACACACACACACACACACATACACCCTCTAGGCACTAGGAGATGGGTCTTTTGTTGCTCAGCAGCAGCCATGAGCTAATTAGTACTCATTGCTCCTCACATCTGCAGGCTGCCTGTCTCCCCTGTGTCCTTCCACTCTTCCCTTCTTCAGTAGGATGCACGTCCAGGTTGGACGGGGCAGGATGGCTGACGAGTGGTGTCCCAGGGACATGGGAGTCGTAATGTGTCTGTTGGTGTTGAAGAGTGATCTTAACAAATAATCCAGACTTCTCCATTAGAGAGCAGCTTAGGAAGAGCCTTAGAGGCCTCTGTACAGTAAGGAATTCCGAATTACCCTACGGAAGGGTTCAAGGAGCCGCAGCCAGTTGAAAGTGGGCACTTGGGGACCTGTCTTGTATAGTGTTTGTATAGCAACATACTTTTACACTTAGGTTAAAGTTTTGTGGATGGCTTGGTGGGGGAAGGGGTTGTTGGAAATTACGGGGACGTCTGAAGCTCTAAAGTATCCCCTTCCCCCCCACACACACAGTCAGTGTCTCTGAAGTTTAACACGTGCTGTTTTCCAAATAGACGCTAGGCTTTCCTTCAAGTACAAGAGGCAGGATATTAAGTACTTGCTGTGTACCTAGCACAGTGATGATAATAAAAATAATAAGAAGAGTAAGAACTGTGAACTTCTGGGTGCTTCTAGGTGTAACCCAAAGCTCTTTCCTTTATGCTTTCAGAAGCCCTGCAGCAGTGTTGTGACCTCTCTCAGCTCTGGTTCCGAGAATTCTTCCTGGAGTTAACCATGGGCCGGCGAATCCAGTTCCCTATTGAGATGTCCATGCCATGGATTCTAACAGACCATATCCTGGAAACCAAAGAACCTTCCATGATGGAGTAAGAGACAGGACTGGGCCAGCAAGGAGGTTCCCAGGCTGCAGGTGGAGGGCAGTTTGCCAGTGCACTCTGTTCATTCCCGAAGGAAGTGCTGAGTTGATTAGAGATGAGGCAGTGTGGCCACCAGGGAGAGAGCTCAGGCCCACAATCAGGTCATGCATGTCTGACTCATCCTTGCAGATAGGTTCAAGGGTTTACCAGCCCAACAGCCTCTCGTGTACTTTGCCAGTCTCACAGCAGTCATGCTGGGAAAATAATCGTCTCTGGGAATCAGGAGGCTAATATCCTTAACTGCCTCCTGACTTCTTTTAGCCCAAGACTAATTTCTTTCAGCAGGCATTGGTGATTCAGTGGTAGAATTCTCACCTTCCATGCAAGAGACTCAGGTTCGATTATGGCCAATGCACTTCAAGTGCAGCGACTACCCATCTGTCAGTAGAGGCTTGCATGTTGCTATGATGCTGAATCTGTTTCAGCAAAGCTTTCAGACTAAGACTAGGAAGAAAGGTCTGGCGATCTACTGAAAGCCAGCCAGTGAAAACTGTATGGATCACAGCAGTCCAGTCCACAAGCAAACATGGGGATGGCGTGTGACCAGACAGCATTTCGATCCATTGTGCATGGGGTCACCATGAGTCGGGCTGACTTGATGGCAACTGATGTTAACAACAGTTTCTTTCAGGCCTTGGGTTTATTAGCATCATGGACTTTCATTTCTATGGACAGACTGCAAAGTTCCTAAGTGGAGGCTCTGGGGACACCATAGAGTGCTAAAAGATTGTCTGTTCCTTACTCCAAACTTATCTTTTAGCCCAGCACTTTATATTTCCCAGGCAAGTATAAATCTGCCTGTTCTTAACAAAGAACATTTGCGAGCTTTTGGCTGTTATTTTCTCTCTTCAGATACGTTCTCTACCCTCTGGATCTGTACAACGACAGCGCCTACTATGCTCTGACCAAGTTTAAAAAGCAGTTCCTGTACGATGAGATTGAAGCTGAGGCAAGTGACGAGCTTCTCCTTTTGTTCCTGCAAACTTGTTCAAAAATTTTGGACTTTTCGAATCTCTAGCTATTAGCTCAAAGTGAGGGATCGATGACTTGTTCTGGAGAGTGATCTTTATAAATGTCCATGATCATCAGAAAGGATCTAGAATGGATGATGGTCTGTCTTTTCCAAATTTCTTAAGGGATAACAGACAGTAGCACTACATAGGTAACTAATTTTCTAGTGGGTCTTCTATGGTTGGATTGCTTGGATAATAATAGCAACAACAACAATAATACCACTTACCAATTAGTATATATTTACCATCTGTCAGGCACTGTGCCAAGCACAGGGATCCCTGGTGGCACAATGGTTAAGCACTTGGCTCCTTGGACACCCTTTGGGGCAGTTCTGCTCTGTCCTATAGGGTCACTATGAGTTGGAATTGACTCAACAGCTATAGGTGCTAAGCACCATAGAGAGACGCTTTAAATAATCTTTACAATAATTTAAAGAATTATATACCACTATCTGTTTTACAGAAAATGAATCAGAGGCTTAAAGTGGTCAAGTATTATTACCCTGAGGTTATACACCTTATGTTAAAGTTTTAAGGATGGCTTGGTAGGGGGGTGTTGGAAATTATGGGGGTGTCTGAAGCTCTGAAATACCCCCTCACACACGACACACACCGCCACTGTCTCTGAAACTTAACACATACCATCTTCCTTCAAGTACAAAAGGCAGGATATTCTAATCAAGTCATGTTTATTAAGTACTTACTGTGTACCCAGCACAGTTTTAGGGCTTACAGAATTTTAATCTAGGACTGAGAGAACTTCAGTAGCCATTCTCTCAGTAACTATGCTTTTTAACAGGTTTTATTCCTGTCCTGTAATGTTCAGTATAAGCTAGGTTATGCCTGCAGTAACGAACAATCCAAATTCTTAGCAGGTTAAAGGCAAAGGTTTTTCTCCATTGTCAGTTGACCAGGAGCTCTGCTCCATGTTGGGTTCAATCTGGGACCCATCAGGAACATTCATAGTTGCCGTGGCAGGGGGAAGGGTTAGGGTAAATCACTCTCTGGTACTTACATCATGAGTCAGTTCTCACATTTCATTGGTCAAAGCCAGTCACATGGTTGTGCCTCACTTAACCAGGTCAAGGAAGTACACTCCTGCCTTGTGCTGGGAAGAAGGACTGGAAGTACGCAGTCAGCAGCTCTAGTGACGACTGCAATATCTCAATTTTGCTTTCTGGAAATTAGAGTAATGGCTTCTGCTCTATTGGCTGCATTGAGTTATAAGAACACAGAGTGAGACTGATCAGGTAAAATTGTCATGCAGATTTGAGGCATTCGTATTTACAAAGGAAATATATGAACGCTTTAGAGTAAGAGTTACCACTTTTAGTTTCAAAGTTTATCTGTTTCAAAAACTAGTAGAGATCCATCTTTGTTTCTAAACCCCCCTATTTCTATGGGTATAAACACCAGTCTGTCTTCTGTGTCTCCTGAGCAAATCCACGAGCTTTGGAAGGGAGGTGACAGGAGACGGACTCATTTGTTGTAAGCCCATTTTCTAATGAGATTTTGGGTGGACTTGTTGTCCAGCTGGTTGAAATAAACAATCTAGAGTAACATATGTCCACGTGAGATTTTTAAAGTAAAAAAAGGGGGGAGAATGATTATCACAAAGTCAGGATAGAGAGATGGAGCTATGATTGGGAGGGTTAAGGGTGTTCTAGGGTGGTGGGCAGTGTTTCATGTCATAACCCAGATGATGGCCACAGAAGCGTTTCCCTTATAATTATACATTACATGGTACATATATTTTAAAAGTTCAAAAGAAAGCACACAGGCAGGCTGTGTTAGCATTTGCAGGCATGAGGCAGAAGTACAAATTGAGACCCCTCCCAGCTTATAGCCTGCCCTCTTTTCCTTCCCATCTCCAAACTCTTCCATACCATGAAGGGCCTCACATGTGTGTGTGGATACCTAAGCTTAGTCTACCATCCCTGCCCCTAAACAGTGGCCCCTTGGTCAACCCTAGGGCCTAGGGGTGCACACACACACAATAGTGCAGTCCACCCTCAGGCAGATGACCCCATGGAAAAGACCGTTCAGATCAGGAAAGGGCTTGAGCCTTTTGTGCAGGGATACTCAGAGCTGGTTCTAGAAGGGGGCCATGAGGTCTGAGTGGGCACCCCCAGCCTTGGCCCTGAACAGTCTTTGCCTAGAGGAGGGCCCACTGGGGACCCTTAAAGCTCAATCTCCAGGGCAAAGGCCTTGGTTACCTGAGTATAAGGACAGCATTGCACACAGCACGGTGTTTCTGTGTTCTACATAACATCTGGGTATAAGCTCTTTGAACAAAGGGTTAACCTCATGAAACTGAGAATTTGGTGAGAAAAAAAAAAAATCACCTAAATACAATCTATTTCCTTTGAAGTTATATTCACACCCTGCCGGTGCCACAGCCCTCTCTCTTTAAAGTCCCATCCTTGGCCTTTTCCTGTTCTTGCCATTATGGGAAGATTTGGTTTAGATCCTCTGTGTCTGATAGGAACTCATCTTCCCACCTGAGCTTTGCAATCATCACTGATGTGAGGAGACACTAAAAATGTCACAATGGCTCTTTGATCATTAAAAACCAAAGATTTTTAAGCAAAGTTTGGAAAAAGGTTGTTGTTTTTTTCTTTAAATTTTTAATGACCATCAGTGGAAACCCTGGTGGCGTAGTGGTTGAGAGCTACAGCTGCTAACCAAAAGGTTGGCAGTTCGAATCCACCGGCACCCCTTCGAAACCCTATGGGGCAGTTCTACTCTGTCCTTTAAGGTTGTTATGAGTCCAAATCGACTTGACACAGCCACGGGTTTGGTTTGGTTTTTTTTTTAATGACCATCAACTTCTTCATAACCAAATTTGCAAAGTAAGGAAAAATCAAATGTAAAGAAAGACAAGAAAATCTATCAGGAGAGATGGACTAGGAAGGCTGCAGTGTTAGGCTTCATTTATGAGTAATTTCAGGATATAAAGATCTGTCTGTACGAGATCTCTGCTCATTCCACACACCCCCACCCCCACCCCATCCCCCTCCCAGCTGGGTAACAGCCCAGGAGGGAGAGGTGGGAAGGGCAGGTCCTCACAACCTTTTTGAACTTCGTCCTCCCTGCTGTCTAACTTTGAGGCTAACCTTGAGGGCAAGGGACCAAACTTCTGCATGTAAATTAAAACACCCCATGAACCATTTCCCAAAGTGTGGAACCCTGGGTCTGTGAAATAGATGTTAATAAATGGTCTCCAAAAAACAAATCAGTGGGGAAAAATTGATTTCTTTACTGTAGGAGTTTTCAGAGTCTTTAATTTACTAACAAACTTGCAAATATCCTGGAAGGCTGGTGGTGTATCCACACATCCTTGACGACAGAATTTTTTTTTTCTTTCAAAGTGTCTTGCCCTGGAACATACTTTGGGCAGCCCTCTTCTGGTTGCCTAAGTTTCCGTGACAGTGCTAAAGACACCCATTGACATTTCTTGCTTCTTCTTCACCAGGTGAACCTGTGTTTTGATCAGTTTGTCTACAAGCTGGCGGACCAGATCTTTGCTTACTACAAAGCCATGGCCGGCAGGTAGGAAAGGCCCGGGGCTATGTGATCTTTCTAAGGCTTCCGCCAGGAAGACATGATTTTTCTGTTGCAAAATTTCCCTTGTTCTTTAGCAATTTCATGGGTCTGGGCTAGGTGCTGGAATGTAGTGGAAAGGAAAATAGGTAGATGTGGTACTGGCCCTAGTGGAGCTTAAAGTCTGCTGGGGAAGACAGACATTAGTTTAAAAAAAATAACAAACAAAGAGAATAAAGGGAGGCTACGTGCTCCCTTTAAAGGAAAGTTAATGGATTGTGAGAGTGTATGTCAGTTGAACCTGAGCTAATCTTTGGGGTTGAGGCTGGAAAGGCTTTCCTGAGGAAGTAACATTTGAGTTCATATCTGAAGTTGGTAGGAGTTAAGTAAAACTAAGTGAAGGATGAGACAAGAAATTGCAAGCAAAAGGAGCTGCTTGGGCAAAGGCCCTGTGGTGGAAGTATAATAACAATAGCATGCCTACCTCATAGGGCTGTTGAGAGGATTACCATGAATTAATATGGGTAAATGTCTTATTCATGGCCAGAGTTGCTGTATGTAGCACAGACCACAAGAGGGGACAGACTGCGTGGGAATAAAACTGGAAGACCAGGCAAGGCCCAGATCACACAGGCCTTATAGGCTAAGGGCAAGGTTCGGCATTTATCCTAGAAGCAATGAAAAGCCAGGGAAGGGTTTCCAAAGTAAAACAGTGACCTAATTTGATTTTTATGTTTAAAAGTTCACTCTTTTGAAGGTACAAAAATATGGAAAATGGATTGGAGGTGTGCAGGAATGGGTGTGTGAGGCCAGATACGAGGCCAGTAAAGAAGTCTGGACAAGACACGTCAGGTTGCTGGGGTTCATTGGTTTCGTTAGTATTGCCTATATATATTGATTTAGACTTCCAATGGATTCCTGGGTTTCAAGAACCCATAGTAGTAATGGTCAAGAAAAACCTCAAAATTTATTTACAGGTATTTCCCTTCTTATTGGAGATCTAAATGTACAAACCAGTAACTTCAAGGGTACTTCCTTACCTTAATAAATTATTTTTCTTTCTGCAAAACGGATTTGCTTCATTTTGCTTTAGACAGCTAGAGCTGCTCTGATTAATTTCAAATAGGAGTTGATGTGCAAGATTTTGCAGTGCACATACATTTCTGTTAACACGAGATGTGTATTAAACAAAGTGAATGACTCTTAAGTGATAGAAAGTATAGAAAGCATATAATCATGATGTCAGAAAAAGCACAGAGAACGCAGGGCCTTTCCCAAAGTACTTGCTTAACAAGTGTTTGTGGATTGAATGGGATGTGGTCACAGCAGAGAGCTGGGCTTCCAGGTTCTCTAAGACAATTCTGATTTCAAATATACTGATCCATTATCCCTATAAACAAACTTAGACTTACTAAACCCTGGGTCCTTTGTATATTTAGTTTACAAACTATCCCCACCTGAAATCCTTTCTTTAATCTAGGCCCTGCCCCGTAAGACTATGGTTTTCAAAAATATTGGAAGTTGAGAGAGTTTAAGAAGTTGGGAGAAAGCACAGAAGGGGAAGAATAGTCTAGATTAGCCATGTCCAATAGAAATATACTACAGCCACAAATGTGAGCCACATACAGAATTTTTAAGTTTTATTTTTTTTAGTTATTTTTAAGAATGGAAAAAGAAACAAGTGAAATTACTTTTAATAATATTTCATACCTAACCCAACATAAGGGGCCCTGGTGGTGCAGTGGTTAAGAGCTTGGCTGCTAACCAAAAGACCAGCAGTTCGAATCCACCAGCTGCTCCTTGGAAACCCTATGGGGCAATTCTACTCTGTCCTATAGGGTTGCTATGAGTTGGGATCAACTGGATGGCAATGGGTTTGGTTTTTGTTTGGTTTTAACTCAATATAAAGGAGCCCTGGTGGTGCAGTGGTTAAAGCGCTCATCTGCTAACTGAATCGTGGACGGTTCGAACTCACCAGCTGCTTTGCAGGACAAAGATGTGGCAGTCTGCTACCGTAAAGATTGTTGTTGTTAGGTGCCATCGAGTTAGTTCCGGCTCATAGTGACCCCATGCACAGCAGAACGAAACACTGCCTGGTCCTGAACCATCTTCACAATTGTTACTACGCTTGAGCCCATTGTTGCAGCCACTGTGTCAATCTATCTCGTTGAGGATCTTCCTCTTTTTTGCTGACCCTCTACTTTACCAAGCATGATGTCCTTCTCCAGGGACTGATCCCTCCTGATAACATGTCCAAAGTCATCCTTGCTTCTAAGGAGCATTCTGGTTGTACTTCTTCCAAGACAGATTTGTTCGTTCTTCTGGCAGTCCGTAGTGTATTCAATATTCTTCGCCAGCACCACAATTCAAAGATGTCAGTTCTTCTTCTGTCTTCCTGATTCGTTGTCCAGCTTTTGAATGCATATGAGGCGATTGAAAACATCATGGCTTGGGTCAGGCGCATGTTAGTCTTCAAGGTGATATCTTTGCTTTTCAACACTTGAAAGAGGTCTTTTGCAGCAGATTTGCCCAATGCAATGCGTCTTTTGATTTCTTGACTGCTGCTTCCATAGGTGTTGATTGTGGAATCCTTAACAATCTCAGTCTTTTATCCATTTATCATGATGTTTCTTATTGGTCCAGTTATGAGGATTTTTGTTTTCTTTGTATTGAGGTGTAATCCATACTGAAGGCTGTGATCTTTGATCTTCATCAGTAGGTTCTTCAAGTCCTCTTCACTTTCAGCAGGCAACGTTGTGTCATCTGCATAATGCAGGTTGTTAATGAGTCTTCCTCCAATCCTGATGCCCCATTCTTCATCATATACTCCAGCTTTTCAAATTATTTGCTCAGCATAGAGATTGAATAGGTATGGTGAAAGGGTACAACCCTGACGCACACTTTTCCTGACTTTAAACGATGCAGTATCCTGTTGTTCTGTTCGAATGACTGCCTCTTGATCCATGTACAAATTCCGCATGAGCACAATTAAGTGTTCCGGAATTCCCATTCTCCGCAGTGTTATCCATAATTTGTTATGATCCACACAGTCGAATGAATGCCTTAGTCTGGAAGCTCAGCTGAAACCTGTCCGCCATGGGTGACCCTGCTGGTATTTGAATACTGGTGGCATAGCTTCCAGGATCACAGCAACACACAAGCCCCTACAGAATGACAAACTGACAGACACGTAAGGGTCATAAAGATTACAGACTTGGAAATCCTATGGAGCAATTCTACTCTGTCCTATAGGGTCACTATGAGTTGGAATGGACTTGATGGCAATTGGTTAACCCAGTGTATGCAAAATGTTATCATTTCAACATGTGATCAATATAAAAATTACTCAACAGCTGTCTTACATTCTTTTTTTCTGTCTTCCAAAAACCAGTGTGTGTTTTACATGTAGAGCATATCTCAATTTGGAGCCATCATACCTCAGGTGCTCAGTAGACACATGCAGGTGGTGACTTCCATATTGAATATTGAGCAGTGCCAAGGTAGATTTTATCACTTTCCTACTTCAAACCTTTGAACAGCTTCCCGTTGCATCTAGGGTACATCTAACCTCTGTACTGTGGCTTATGAGGTCCCATGTGTTCTGGCCCCTAGACCAACTTTATAAATTCATTTTTGCACCATGCTCCCTAGTCTTCCCTACCCTTTATCCATACTGGCCATTTTTCTCATTCAAATCTCTGTTCAGAAAACCTCTTTAGAAAGACTTTCCTGACCTAACCCCAAATGATCCCATTTTATTATTTTCAGAGTACTTATTATTCTGTCTGCAATCTGTGCCTCAGTGTCGAAGATAATAATAGTGCACCTAACTTATAGGGTTGTTGTGAGATTAAACATGAGTGTATGTGTGTGTATTTCTGTAAAACCCAAAACCATTGCCATCAAGTCAATTCCAACTCATAGTGACCTAACAGGACAGAGTAGAACTGCCCCATAGAGTTTCCAAGAAGTGGCTGGTGGATTCAAACTGCTGACCTTTTGGTTAGCAGCAAAGCTCTTAATCACTGTGCCACCAGGGTTCTGTGTTTCTATAAAGTGCCTGGTAAATAGTAAGCACTATGCTGATGTTTACTGTTGTCTGAAATTATATCATTCCTCAGCATAGTTCTTCATTATCAGTCTTTCTTCACTAGAATGTAAGCTCCATGAGGACAGGAACTTTGTATCCTCAACATAGCACCCAATTACTTTTTTTTTTACATAACAAGCACCCAATTACTCTTTCGTTGAATGAATAAAAGAAAGCTGCTGGACCTCTGTTCTCCCATCATTAACTTAGAAACCACTTCACATATTGGGCTTCTTCTCTGACTGAAAAAAAAATGTGAAGAACTTTGTTCCAGAGCAGAATAAATTGTATTTGAAATATATAAGCTAGCGTTTCATAGGTAGATCCTATGGCCTAAAATAGATGTAGCTGGGAAGTTGAGAACCTGCCATTCACTGTCATATTTACTGGCCTTATTTAACTTTTTTCTCTTTCAGTGTCCTGTTGGATAAACGTTTTAGAGCTGAGTGTAAGAATTATGGAGTCATCATTCCATACCCACCATCCAACCGCTATGAGACGCTGCTGAAACAGAGACACGTTCAGGTATGGGGAATGGAAGCCACCGTGGAGATGGGATGGACAGGAGAGCGTAGTTGTGAAGTTAGTGTAGAGATAGGAAATCGGGACTGTGTCCTGTCCACCCTGAGTATTGCCCAGCTGTGGACTTCTGAGCATAGGTGTAACAGCCTCAGAATCTTATATACAGTAAGGAGGCATCGGGGCTTCCTTTTGGTTCAGGTTCCTGCCTTCTTGGTCCATCTGCAGCTCACCTCTGATGAGCTGTGGCCACTAAAGCTGAAACCTACTCTTTCAGTCAGGACAACTGGTTCAGTGGTAGAATTCTCACCTTCCATGCAGGAGAACTGCATACAAGTCTGTAATCTTTATGGCCCTCATGCACAGCCACTACCCATCTGTCAGTGGAGGCTTGCATTTTGTTATGATGCTGAACAGGTTTCAGCAGAGCTTCCATACTAAGACAGACTAGTAAGAAAGAACTGGCGATCTACTTCCAAAAATCAGCTGTTGAAACCCTATGAATCACAGTGGTTCGATCTGCAATCAATCTGGGGGATTGGCGCAGGACCTGGCAATATTTTGTTCTATTGTGCATGGTGTTGCCATGAGCCGGGGGCCGACTCCACAGCAGCTAACAACAGTGGTCCATGAACAGGGCTCAGATGCTGGTCTGAGTGAAGGCGGGCTGCCTCACCTTTGAAATGAAGTGTGTCAGGTAAAACCCAAGGTAGAAACTGTGGTTTGTTTTTGTGGTGCTGGTTTCTGTTAACACTTGTTCCCAGATACAGAGGAAATGCTACTTGGAGCATTTTTACCCCCACTTGAAGATGTTAATATGAGCCAGATGGACAAAATAAGTGCTGACCTACTTCCAGGGCCCTGCTGGGAGCCAAACTGGTAGCGAGATGGCCTTTGTGTTGTGATCTCAGTGTGCTTATTATGTGGTCCATGATCTCTGTGGAACAGACTCAGGTGAATGAGCAGGGCAGAGGCCAAGAAGATCAAAAGGAAAGTGTTTACCCTGGAAAACCTGGACATCTCAATTGCCATGAGAAATTCAAGGGAAATGGAAAATAATAAGAGTAATAAGTACATTTTCACCTCCACCAACAGCAGGGGCTCAAACAGAACTTTCCCTCAGAAGATTACTGCCATCAGTTGCAGATGCAGCCAGAATTAGCCACAGGATATTAAATACTGAGAGCTTTACGTGTACACAAGATGGCTATAAGGGGCCCAGTCAGTAGGTAGAAAATTTATCCCAAAAGGGAGGTAGAAAAGATAAAATCCTTGAGAATAATCATTTGGCACCTAGTAAAGTGCAGTGCATGCAGCAGGTACTCAATAAATGTTTATCGTTATCTACGTAGCGTCTGCGATAAGGCCCATGTGTACCCCAGTGGAAATTATCGTAAGTGGTATTTCCCATGCTGTAATCAGTCCTTCATCCTCTTGCTTTTAAATTCACCCCCTAAAGGCACAAAGTAGGTCCTGGCTGAGGTGGCTGCTGTTCCCTGGTAACTGTAAAGTGGAGCACAGGAACAATGCAGGAAGAACCTCAGGGCTAAATTTAGGATGTCAGCAGAAGCATTGTGCAGGACACCAAAGTCTGCCTAAGCCTCTTCCCACAGTCTGAATGAGTCTTATTTTAACTAAACTTTTTCTATTTCAAACCTACAGTAAAGTTGTAAGAATCATACAGTGAATATTCATACACTCATTAACCAGACTAACTGGTAATAATGTTTTGCCACATTTGCTTCACTTTCTCATGTATATGTTTTCTCACACGCCTCTCATTTATATATGTCTATACATGTATTTCTCCACCACCCATCTGTCAGTTTGTCATACTTTGGTAGCTTGCATGTTGCTATGATGCTGGAAGCTATGCCACTGGTATTTCAAATACCAGTAGGGTCACCCATCGTGGACAGGTTTCAGCAGAGCTTCCAGACTAAGACAGACTACGAAGAAGGCCTGGCAATCTGTTTCCAGAAATTAGCCAGTGAAAACACTATGGATCACAGAATATTTTCTGATATAGTACTGGAAAATGAGACCCCTAGGTTCAAAGGCTCTCAAAATACACGGTGGCAACAGCAATGGACTCGAGTATACCATATCATGGATTGAATTGTGTCCGCCAAAAATATCTGTCAACTTGGCGAGGTTATGATTCCCATTATTATATGATTGTCTACCATTTTGTTATCTGATGTGATTTCCCTACGTGTTGTAAATTCTATCACTATGATGTAATGAGATGGATTAGTGGCAGTTATTGATGAGATTTACAAGATTACATAGTATCTTAAGCCAGTCTCTTTTGAGATATAAAAGAGAGAAGTGAGCAGAGAGACACGGGGACCTCATATCACCAAGAAAGCAGTGCCGGGAGCAGAACGCATCCTTTGGAGCTGAGGTTCCTGCGCTGAGATGTTCTCAGACCAAGGGAAGACTGATGCATCACAAGGACCTTCCCCCAGAGCTGACAAAGAGAGAAAGCCTTCCCCTGAAGCTGACAGCCTGAATTCGGACTTCTAGCCTACTGGACTGTGAGAAAATAAACTTCTCTTTGTTAAAGCCATCCACTTGTATTTCTGTTACAGCAGCACTAGATGACCAAGACAACCAATGATTGTGAAGATGGCACAGGACTGGGCAACATTTCATTCGTTGTACGTGGGGTCACCATGAGTTGGAGCTGACTCAACGGAAACTAACAACAAATATATATCTGTTTATATATATAGTATAGTCATGTGGTGTATGATGTCTGTTCAGGCAGCATTCCACTGCGTATACATTGTGGTCCAGCACGCCCATCTGGGGGATGCCCACAGCCCGACTCTGCAGTGAGCTGCCCCATCACCTCCCTCCCCGTGGGAAAAGACAGTGCTGCCACTGGGATGAGGGAGCGCCCAATCCTGCTCCCAAGCACCCAAGGTCGGCAGGCATCTCAGGGCCAAACCAGGGCTGGGTCGCCAAGGCCGTTCCCCTGCTCCCTGCGCCCGGAGCTTCCCCACCATGACGGGGCTGCGGGGCCGCACGCCTGGCAGGACCCAGTGGAGTGCTCACCTGAAGCCTCCACAGCAGGAGCTGCAACACAGCAGCCCCTGGGCTCCTGTGCGCTGGAGCCCCACTCCCCACAGACTCGTTGACACGACATCCAAATCATATAACATCCTACTTCATAATGTCCTATTTCCTATTGTGGACATTAAGGGATGCGTGACTGTAGTATGTATACATATATTTTTATACGTAGTCTATATATGTGTGTGTGTATATATATACATATATATTATGTATACTTTTTTTCTTAACCATTTGAGAGCAAGTTGACACTTACATCATGACACTTGACTTCTGAAAACCTCAATCTGTATCTTCTAATTACAAGGACGTTCTCCTAAAAAAAATCACAGTAGAATTATCATACTCAGGAAATATAACAATACAGTTTTCTACATACAGTCCCCAGTTGTCCCAGCAATGTCCTTTATAATTTTAATCCAATTTCCTATGAGTGCATTTCATTTAGTTGTCATGTGTCTGTGTGAATCATAAGTAACCTCTCTCTCTGTCTTCCATATAGCTGTTGGGTAGATCCATTGACTTGAATAGACTTATCACCCAGCGCATTTCTGCTGCCATGTATAAATCCCTCGACCAGGCCATCAGCCGCTTTGAGAGTGAAGACCTGACCTCCATCGTGGTAAGAGGCTGGGAGCTGACGGGCGTTCTGCTCTGGAATTCTAGAGACGAGAAGCTTAGCTGTGGATCCTCTTTAGTCTAGTACTGGGCCAGCCAAGGAAAAGCAGGGAGTCTCTTTCCCCTCTGAATGGATCAGGAAACAAAAAGACAAGCAGAATGAGTATACTTTGCCAGCCCTTCCCCAGATTCACTGGGTGGGAAGGATCTTCTTGAAATCTGTAGAGCTGGCCAACCCTCAAGCATAGCTGCTTGTCCTTTAGGATTCTGCAGAGGAGAGCAAGTGGGTGGGTGATCCAAAGAATCCGGGGAAGAGTACATGCTGGGCTGGCTTCATGACCTTTCAGTCACCTAGGGTCCCATGCTCAGAGGGGCCCTGCACTGGGTTTAATGCTCTGCTGTCTCCATCTTGAAACTCTTAATAATTTTTAAACAAAGGACCCCATGTTAGCATTTTATACTGTGCCCCACCAATTATATAGCTGATCCTGTTATACAAACGGGACCAGCCCTCTCCCTTCTCCCATAAAATAGCAATTTGAACTGTCCTCCATTAATTCTCTCTCCAAGAATTAGAATAGACTTAATTGATCAGGATTTAAGGGAATCAAAGGAAGACTTTAATGCTTTCAAAAATAGATGAGGAGAAGAATTCGGGAAATAGAATATCACTGTTAGAACAACACAGTAATAATTGTTGCGGGCAAGATGGATACTAACATTAGAGGGCAAAATTTGAGAAGAAACAAGGTACTTGCACAGTCTCAAACTGTCTCTCCCAAGATATTTGTTAGCTACAGAGGAAAGAATAGCAACTTTACAGTGGAGAAATGCAGCAGAAACCTCTTTAATCAAGTATCAAGGTTAACATCACAGAAATGAGATATGTTAATATTCTGAACCCCCTCAAATGATATTCTTCTCTGGTATTACTGGCAAAATAAAAATCTCAGTCAAATCATGAGAAAATATAAGACAGACCCAATTGAGAGGCATTCCATATACACATAAAAAAGTAGACATTACTCTTCAAAAGTTTAGAGGTCATGAAAGATAAGGCAAGACTTAGAACTGTTACAGATGGGAAGAAGCTAAGGAGACATAGCAATTATATGTAATGTGGTACTCTGGATTAGATCTGAGAACCAAAAAAAGGGCATTAGTGGAAAATCTGGTAAAATCTTAGATCTAAATAAAAAAGTCTGTCATTTAGTTAATAGGATTATACCAGCATTCATTTCCTAGTTTTGATGATTCTACTATAGCTATGCAAGATGTTAACACTGGGGAAGCTGGATGAAGGGTATGCAGGAACTCTGCTCTTTTTATAACTTTTCTGTAAGTCTAAAATTATTTCAAAATAAAAAGGGTTTGTTTCTTTTTTTTTTTAAGTGGTAAAAATAAGGCGTTTAAGCTAAGGCTGTAGAGTCAGAATACCTGGGGTTGGTCCTGGCTCTGCCACTTACCAGCTGCGTGATCTCAGGCAAGGTCCTTACTTTCTCCAAGCCTGTTTCCTTGTCTGTAAAATGGAGGAAGTAATAGAATCCACCTCACAGGGTTGTTATAAGGATGAAATGAGATCTTCTGTGAAAAGAGGATGAGAGGAGCACAGAAATTGTTGGCTTTGATGAAATTCTATCAGGAAGAATTTCCAGCAGTATTTCATAAAAGGATGTGGCCCAACTGCGCACCTCAGCCCTGGGTCAGTTATTTCAAGAGACTCTAATATAGCACATGTTCTGCTGGGAAATAATTTGGCCACTTCTATTTTGAGAAATAGAATTGTACTTTGTTTACACCAAAAGGTTAGCAGTGTTGAGATTTTTGTTTTCTTCTTTTTTGCTTATCTGCATCATCTAGGTTCCAGTGACTATGAGCCGGAGTCAACTCGATAGCAGTGGTTTTGGTTTTGGTTTAATGATGAATATATCTTATAGGGAAAAAATGGTGATTTTGTTGTTTTTAAAAAAAATGTGTCCAGGGCCTTTTCCCACCCCTTGAAAGGCACTGAATGTTCTTTTAGCTGAGAAAAAAATCAAAACAAGGGAAAGCCTTGGTTTATCAGGTAAGGGCAACAGTTCCCTGGGAGTACCCACTTCCTGTGAAGCCCACAAAGAGGACACCCCAGGAAAGCTCTGTCCTTTTGGGGTCAGGACAGTCTCACTCATCTTGGCTAAGAAACTTCTGCCTCTACCAAGCAATAAACTAAGGAATGTGCTGCCCTCAGCCCCTTCCTCCACCTTAGAAACTCCATTCTGAGTGGTGGTGGGGAGGCAGCTTGATTTGGAGCTGGGAGAGGTTGTGGAGATTTGTCAATTGGTTACCTCATTTTACATAACTGAGCAAATAGATTCCTGGAGAGACTTGACCCTGAAGTTAAACACTGGCAGCCTGCAGGCTGTGTTTTGCATAGTGTATTTGAAATTTTGAGCCAACATTTCACATTTGGAAGAATTCAAATAAAAATGCAGAAACTCTGGCAACATCAGAGTGGCATTCCTAGATGGCAGCGGTTGCCTAGAAATGACTAGAAGTTCCCATTAGACATGTCCTGCTCTCTTCAGTTTGTCTGAAGCCCAAACTGTAGCCCAGTTCATCATGTGTAGTACACACCGAGCCTCACTGTGCCTAAGTTTGAGACCCCTGTTCTTCTCACATACCTGAGGTCACAGAGCTGGCGAAAAATCAAGTGTGGCTACAACTCAGATCTTCTGGCCACCATTGAAGAATTCCTTCTACTACTTCACAGAAGTTGCCCATTTGGGTGTTTTATGTCCCCTACCCCAATTTTGCTTTTCTGTGTTGCCACTCAGTATGTTGGCTTTACTGCAGAAAGCTAGTATCTTCTTGGAAGGCCCCTAAGCCACTCACATGGCTTTTAAGCCTTCCATGCCTGGTTACACTGAGTCCCGAGTCCAGCAGGCAAATGCACTTCTGATTCTAAGGCTGAAGAACACATGATGCACAATGCAAGGACACAGATTGAATTACAGAACAGAGAAACACGTCTGAACTCATCGCATTTGTGAGACCGTTGAAATCACAGAACGTTAGAGCAGAAATTGTTCCCCTGTTTCTCATCTGCAGTTATCTTCCTAGTAACAGGGAACCTTAGTGCCAAGGGACTCAGTAATCTTGGAAATAAACACATTAGCATTTATTCAGTTTATTTTTATTTTATTGTTTTACCCATCCTGAGTGAGTGGGAACAAAGTACAGTCAAGCTAGCTAGGCCCCAACATACAGAAGCAGAAAATGGATTCTGTGGTTCTGTCCTTCATCGACTGCACTGTGCAGTGGCTGGAAACTTGTTCTTCTGGCTGCTGTTCTAGAATCCTTTCCTCCCTCCCAGAGGCCAACCCTGCCTGGCTCCTCTTCAGTCTCTTATCTCTGCCCAGGCCCTGAGGTCTCTTAGCGCCATTCTGCTTCTGGTCCTGTAATGTCTCATCACCACTTTCCTTTCTTCCTCTGCCATCACCCAGGGAACCAAGAGTTTACCTTTTTCTCAGTTTAGGCAGATGGCAGCCCCGAGTGAAGAAGCTAATGGAATTGACGCCTTCTTCTTCTTCTTTTTTTAAATTAATGCTTAAACTCTTTTTTTCTTATGGAAAAACTCCAGCATATGCAAAAGTAGAGAGATGAGTCCAATGGACCCTCTTTATCTATCACCCAGGCTCAATTATCAGTGTATAGCCAACTAGTTTGATTTCTACCCCCACTTTTATCCCCAACCCCAGGTCATTTCGAAGCAAGTTCCAGACATCATGTCATTCTAGCTATAAATTTTTCAGTATGTAGCTCTAAAAGATGAAGACCTGTTTTTCCTAACACAATCACATAACCCTCCATGGCCTGGAGTGAGTCTCTGACAAGCCACGGGCAGAGAGCTTCAGTGCAGAGGAGCAGACTGGCCACCCAACACATTGGCTCCATGGATGTTTTCTTTGGTCTGTACAGAGGTTATCCTTTTTTTTTTTAGTTGCCAGCATTTAAATCCATTTCAACCTTTTTTTGAAAAATGACACGATCTGCCACCACTAAGCTGCATTTGGATGTGGCAACAATCAGCTGGAGTTAAGTAGCAGCTCTGCCTTAGCTGGGCATGGGTTCTCTGATTTGCCACAGACAACCCATCCCCAAGACTCCTGCCCCAGCCTGTCTCACTTACCTGACCTGTTCACCCCTAGAGCCATTTAAGTTTGCAAGCTTTGATCCAGTCCAACACCCATTTTGGAACCAAAGAATCTGAGTTTCAGAAAGGCAGAGCTTCAAGAATGGAACCTTGATCTTAGGCCTCCACTTGACCATCTCTGGACTCCATCCAAGGTTGTGGGGGGCTTGTGGCTGAGGACAATAAAATTGAATCCTTAGGGCCGGGCTCCATCTTGTGACCTTAGACCAATTAGCTCTAGTCCCAGCCATTAAAGCTGACCAGCAGACCACCCCACCTCCTGGCCAGGCTCTGATGTACTGCCTTCACTGATGTTCTTGTAGTTATTTTAGGCAGCTGTATCCCAGGGGCCAAGAACATATGATTTGGAATCAGAAGACCTGGATTCATACCCGAAGCCCCGTATGTGTGACCTGGGCCAAGTGATTTAATCTTTAGCCTCAGTTTTCTCCTCTTATAAAACAGGATCATTGTAGCAATCTCACAAGACAGCTTAACCAAAACAGCACAAGAGTGTCCTGGAGTTCCACAAAGTTAGGGATGCCCCTCCCTCTGGACAGGACTGTGCTGTGATTCTCTGTGATAGCAATGATCGAGAAGTTACAAAACAAAGGGCCAAAGCCAGCCAAAATGGTTTCTCTCTTCCTTTATTTCCCAGCCAATGCAGTGTCCTGCTGTGTCTGAGTATTATCCACTCAGTTCTCACACTTTATATTTACCCTCTGGACAGACTGCAAAGAGTTTGCCCGTGGCTTGCTTCCTGCACTGGCATATTGGTTTTAACACAGTACCACAAACTGGGTGGCTTAAAATGACAGACATTTAGTCTCTCACAGTTCTGGAGGCTAGACATCCAAAATCAAGGTATTGGCAGGGCCATGCTCTATCTCAGAAGGCTCGAGGGGAGCTTCTAGCTTCTGGCAATTACCAGCAATCTGTGATGTTTCTTGGCTTGTGGTAGCATCGCTTCAGTCTCTCTCTGTCATCACCTGGCTGTCTTCCTGTGTCTCTGTGTCTCCTCCTCTTATAAAGATGCCAGTCATTGGATTAGGACCCACCCTACTCTGGTATATCTTCATCTTAATCTGATTATATCTACAAAGACCCTGTTTCCAAACAAGGTCACGTTCACAGGTACCACAGGTTAGGATATGAACATATATTTTTGGGGACACAATTTGCGTCATAACAGCTGGCACAGGTGAGCAACCCCCGTGCAACCGAGATACCTACCTACAGTCCAAGGGAGAACTTTTGCCCCTACCTTGTTTACAGATTTCTTTAGAGAGCTGTAGTATACAGTGGTTAAGAATGTGGACTCTGGAGCCCAGCCTCCTGGATTTGAAACCAAGTTACTTAACTTCTCAAGGTCTCAATTTCTATATGTGTAAAATAAGGAAAGTAGTGATCCTGACATGATAGGGTTTTTATGACCCTTAAATGAGTTAACCCGTTGGCACACTCTTAAGTTCGACCATACAAAATTGCTGATATTTGACAGAATTTGACCTAAAATAGCGATTTTATTAGGTTCCATCTAATTGTCAGCACTTAATAGATCACTGAATAGATGATAAGCTCTTGTTGTTATCTTCTGAAGGGCAGAGATGTAACCTTTGGTGATATCCAGTCATCATATTGTTTTGCTTTACTCGTGACACTAAGAGACAGATTTTTCCTCACCAGTATAGAAACTGGATAGCAAGCAAGGTTTCCAGTTTAAACAGGAGTTTGCACAGGGTATGGGGTCTCTTTCTTGGGGCAGATATGCAGCCCCCTCAGCATAGTCTGGCAATTCCTTCTGCTTCTCAGAAGAAGGGGAAGTTGTCACATGTCACTGCAGGTCCTGGTCCCCATGTATGTGGTTAGGAGCTTGAGGGGCTCTCACACCTGCATGAAAGGGGTCTGTAAGACAAAGTGTTGTGTGTGTGTAAGATTGATGCCGAAGTCCTCAGCAGCTGGGGTTCTCTCTGGGCAGGAGCTGGAGTGGCTACTGGAGATCAACCGGCTCACGCACCGCCTGCTGTGTAAGCACATGACCCTGGACAGCTTCGATGCCATGTTCCGGGAGGCCAATCACAACGTGTCTGCTCCCTACGGCCGCATCACTCTGCACGTCTTCTGGGAGCTCAACTTTGACTTCCTCCCCAATTACTGCTACAATGGATCCACGAACCGGTGAGCGAGTCCCTGGGCAAAGCGGGCTGGGGCTCCGAGTCAGGGGAGCAGCCACCTGCCTCCTCCAAACCAGGCCCAGTGCACGTCGGTTCATTCCTATGACAGGCATTTCACTGAGCCCCTGCTTAGTGCAGGCTCTTTACTGGAGGCTGGGGATGGCCGCACTGAGCAAGCAGACACCTTCCTGCCTCTTGGAGCCCTCAGGCTAGAGGAGGATGCTCGTGATCAAACAATTGCATGACAAACGTCACAAACAATGAACAAAATGAAGAAGGCCCACAGAGCCGTGAGGGGGTAACTGGGCTGCCTGATCCAGTCCAGGAAGGGGGTGTGAACCTCAGGAAGGCCTCTCTGAGGAAGTAATGCTTGAGCTGAGATGCGAGAGAGGAGTAGGAATAAATAAGGTGAAGTGGCAAGAGATGAGTATGAATCTGCCAGGCAAAGTTTCTAAGAGACTGGTGAGGGTGGAATGGGTAGGATGCAGAATGTTGCTGTGAAAGACAAGGCAGGACACAGGAGGAAGCAGGAAGCAGACCAGGATGCCTCTGTAGGCCATGTTAGGATCAGGCTTTTACGAGCCTTCTGAGAGTTTGAGACAGGGAAGAGATGTGATCAGATTGTACTTTTACAAGGACATCCACGTCATCTGAATCCATGTGTGTGAAACAGGTGTACATTTGCAGAGCACACCTACACATAACAAGCGGGACATGTCTGCCACAAGCTGCATGGCCCTGGACCAGGCACTGAGGTACACTCAATTCCTAATCTCTACATTCCCACAGAGGTTCATAACCTGGTTGAAGAGGTGAGACATGTACACAAGTACGTAAAACTAGTTGCTGTGGTGTCGACTCCAACTCATGTTGACCCCATGTGTGTCAGAGTAGAACTATGTTCCATAGGGTTTTCAATGACTAATTTTTCAGAAGTAGATCATCAGGCCTTTCTTCCAAGACACCTCTGGGGGGACTCGAACCTCCATCCTTTTGATTAGCAGCCAAGTATGTTAACCGTTTTGTACCACCCAGGAACATAAGGTACATAAGGATGCACAAAAATGTACACATATGCAGGTCCTCTCAGTATCCTTAGGGCCAGTATTACATAAGTACGTGTTGAATGGATAGAAATCTAAAAAGACAACTGAATCCACACACTTAAGGAAGGAATCCACGAAGGCATCTCAATCCACACACTTAGCAAGACAGACTTCTAGTTCTCTAAAGAATTGAAACATTTAACTGTCTTGAGCAGAGATCAGCAACTACAACCTGTAGGTCACATCCAGGCCACCACCTGTGTTTGCACAGCCCATGAGCTAAGAATGGCTTTGACATTTTTGATGATTAAAAAAAAAAAAAAACCCTAATAATAATATTTGATGACAAGTGAAAATTCCTTGAAACTTATAAAGTTTATTGGAACACAGCCACACTCGTTTGTTTATGTATTTTCTGTGGCTGCTTTTACCTTGCAGTGTCAGAATTAAGTAGTTGTGACAGAAGCTGTATGGCCCACAGAGCCTAAAATATTTAGTCTGGACCTTTGCAGAAGAAGTTTGCTGGCCCCTGTTCTTGATAAACTAAGCTGGGTTTGAAGGAATGGAGTCCTGGAAAAGGGCCATTTTCAGGCCAGCCCACTGCCCTTCTAAGCAGCCACAAGCCCCACATCAAGCTTGTAAATCTGGACTGCTGTTTCCCCATCTATGGAGAGGGTACAGTGGTTGAATGAAAGGATGTCAGGAGAGGTTGGTAGCTTTATAGACAACCACCTAAGAAATGGTGGGTGCTGTTGTGCCAGTGTGAAACTTCACCTGGGCAAGAAGGGCTCCCACTCTGTTATGTCCCATGGAGAACAATATTAGGACCAAATTAATTTCTGCCCCATCTCTTCTCTTCTACTAGTTTTGTCCGAACCGCCATTCCTTTCACGCAAGAACCACAAAGAGATAAACCTGCTAATGTCCAGCCTTATTACCTCTATGGATCCAAGGTGAGTAATCCTGCTATGTCCTACCTGTAAAAGGGTTAGTGAGAGAAAACAAATAGACAAGTGATCCCTGAATCAGAAAAGCAAGAAGGTGTGGAGATGAAGAGGCAGCAGTGAGATCCAGGCAGAAACAATTGCGAGTATATTCACCTTTATTCATTCACAGCTAGCAGGGCTGGGGCGAACACAGAACTAGCAGGGCAGGAACCTGGGTGGGAGCAGTGAGGTGAGGACTTCACCGGGTGAGCAGGGAAATAGGTCTGTGGGGTTTCTTGTCTTGGCTTCCCTTCTCCTGTTTCTCAGTTGATTCATCTCAGTATCGTCCTGTGGTTCTGGGTATTGTGCTCCATAAATATAAGGGATTTGAAAACAGGAAGAGGTTGGGAAGGTGGAGCTTTGAAGGAAATCCCGGATGGCTGGAGATGGAGCTGAGCAATAGGTCTTCTGGCTCTTTGCTGCGCTTGCTCACATGTACACATCTTGGCTCTAACTAAACCCTCCCAGTGTCCCTATTCTAGGCCAGTCAGTCCTTTTTGCCATTCACTAAGCAAATATTTATTAAGCCCCCACTGAATGCCAGATTCTGCATGCTGGAGATACACCAGAGATCAAAACAGACAATCTCTGCCTTCCCCGGGTTCCATTTTCACAGCCATGGTGGGGCAGGGGGACAAGGTTCACAAATGCTCACCAACACCACTAAGTATGTAGGAGATTCGTCCTTACGATGAGGGTATATATGGAGTGATAAAGAATGCCACTGAAAGGGCTAAGTAGATCAACAAAACAATGCCAAAATTTTTCTTTGCAATGGAATACAAATGGCCACTCTTGACCCCATTCTCAAAAAGAAAGCACAAATAGATTTAGAAGAGGAACTGATGGTGTAACTGTAACAGTGTTAGAAAGAGTTCTTCTCTAGGTCAGGAGTCCTTGCTTGAAGTGTGGTTAACCAAGATGAGTTCCCAGGAGTTGGGCCCAAAGTGGGGTTTAGAAGATCTTAGGGTGATTGTGGAAGAGGGCAGGGTCTTCTCCAGCACAGCCAATCTGGTCAAGACAATTTTCTCAAATCAAGGGAAGCTTACAGGTGGTTCACAGACTGGAATTAAATAATATTTACTCATGAAGTGAAAAAAAAATCCCTTTTCAATTATCTTTCAAACCTTATGATTATATCAAGGAGGAAGTCAGATTTTGGTGTTAATATCTTTAATACCTCTCCAACACTTGTTTATCTCCCTTTTTATCAAAGATAAGAGAGTAGGTCTCAAGCTCGAAACCTTTAGCAGGCAATAGAATCTAAACTGAACTTATTAGTATTTGTTTCCATTATATGTATTCCTATAGATCTTCCTTTCTATTTATATCAGGAGGATACTGGGTTTTTTATTTATAGAATAATACAAGGCTATCTTTTAAAAATAAGTTCAAGGTTTAAAAATGAGTCACTTTAAAGAAAAATAATCGTTAACTGTAAAGATAATCCATGATTTAAAAAAAAAAAATGAAGCTGAGGTACAAGGTGGTGTGTGATTGTCTGGGATTTGGAAAACTCTAGAGCAAGGCTTCTCACACCTTTCCAACATAATCCCCCTACACAGCAGAGGAGACTGGACATCTGCCCAGCAGACTGAAAGTATAGCTCAAAGAGCCCACCTGCAACTAAAAAATTTCCTGAAAGTATTGTATTTTTGTCATGCAAATTTTACTTTTCCCTCCATAGTATATCCTATTTGTTTTAATGTTAAGGTAATTCTTTTAATTCTTAACTGTGCCTCACAATGGACTCTCCTGAAGGGATGCCCCGTTTCTCCCTTAGCGCACCCTAAGGGTGTATATTTTCGAGTTTGAGAAGCTTTGTCATAGGGCATTCACCAAACCAGTTCTTCCACTAAATAGCACTGACATTGCAGGGAGAGAAATGGGTACTCTATAGACAAATTTTTTTACAAAAGACCTACTGTGTGCAGTGTTTCAACTACATGATGTGGGCTGCCTCCTCCCCACGTCTCACTCCCCACACTGAGGCACCCTGGCTGGTTGATCACTGCCCTCCCTGTGTAAGGCAACGATCTCCCTGGGGGCGTCCTGGGCAGCTTCCTCGGCAGCTTCCTCTTCCGATTCAGCAGCAGCTCCAGAGTTCCTGCGTGGCATCTCCACCAGGGGGAGCCCCTGCAAGTCGTCTTCCCTCTGACCAAGAGCTGGCACCTCTTCTGGCCATCTCACCAGCCCGTTGGCTTCCTCCACGTGGCCCGCTCTGTAAGACCACCGAGGCTCATGGCAGCGGATGCACCAGAACTGGAGGCAGATGAAGGCTAAGACGGCTGTGAAGCAGGCCAGCAGAATGGCCATTAGCACCCAAAGGGAGATTTGGGGGTCCACCAGGGAGCTTCCAGAAGCCAGTGGGCTCTTATCCAGCGTGTGGAACATGGTGCAGTAGTGCCTGTAGGGGAAGGTGATCTTTCTGCAGCTGATGCACAAGAAGTAGAGAGTAGAAGGAGCCAGATGTTCAAGTACCACAGAGCTGATCGTTCGAGGCACCTTCTCCTCGTGGTGGAAGCTGTAGCGAAGATAGCCAGAGAAGATGCTGTTCCAATTGGGCCTATACATAATGTGGTAATAGTCCTCCAGGCAGGGCTCCAAGGACGACCAGGAAATGATGGCTCCTGAATAAGAAACGTTCCCAACCTCGATGTTCATCTCGATTCTGAAACCAGATCAAAGTGAACAGTGACATCCCCCAATCTAAGTACTTATTTATAATGATCATAGCCACCGTTTATTGATTTTTTTACAGGGACTAATAGGGCGTCCAGGTTTACAGACACACGGAGGCCAAGAAGTTACGTTACTTAGCATGCATAGCTAAGAAGTGGCACATGTCTCATGCCAAGGTGGACTTCAGGCCTAAACAAGATTCACCCATATCCCCCAGGCTCATCCCACCCTGGTTCATATCCTTTAGAGATAACGTTGTCCCCAACCCTTAAAAAAAAAAGAAGAAGAGGAGGAGGAAGAGGAAGAATAAAAGGAGAAATCGGCACCACAGAGTTCCCATCTACTCTGTGACATTCGGTCAAGCAATTGTTTCACCTAAAATTTCCCTTCTTGGCCTGCTGCTGCTCTAAATGATGTAAGCTCAGTTATCTAGAGCATTCTGCCCATTGCTTTTTCAGCCTCCCAGTTCTGATGCCCATGGTAACAGGAGACTCGCTTCGGCACTGGCTGGCAGCTGATTTTACCCCCAAACCTCTGCTCGTGTACTGTTTGTTGATTTGTTTTTTCAAAACCAGTGGTACCTAGGACATCAGTTTCACAGGTGGAGAATCAGCTCCTAATACTAGCATAGCTACTACTACTTATTACTACTGGTACTGTAAATAATAATAACTACCAATAGTGAGCAGTTACTATGTCGCAGGCCATGCTAGCTGCCTGACATGCAATAATAAATTTCCTTGATTCTTCAACATACTCCCTGTGCTGGATCCCCACTTCACAGATAAGCAATCTGAGGTCAGTCAGCTGATAAGTAGAACTAAGATTCAAAGCCATTCAACTGTTTGACTTCCAGATGGAAGGCTGCTGGCTTTAGCAACTGACCGTTATTGCAAAATGAGGTAGTGATGCTAAGACCTAGTTGCTGTTTTTTCCAGACAATTCAAATGAACCCTCTTTAGATTGCCAGCCCTGCCACTTTAGCAAGAGAGAGCCATTTTCAAGCTTTTTAGTTTCCTTTTAATTCTATCTACTTGAGAGATAGAGTTCCCCTCCACTGAATTTCCCCTGATCTAAAATATGTTCGTGTATAAGTCTCATCCTGCTTTGTTCTCTGCTCCTCCTCTCTGACATGAAATACAGGTTTCACTTTAGATTGCAGTAACACAGTGAAAAGCAGTTGCTAGGATTTTACCCTGAATTGGATATGAAGCCAAACTGATTTCTATTATGAGCTTCCTTTCTTTCTCCCCTGCTTCCCTCTCACCTATTTTTGTGTCCGTATTTCCAGGAGAGTTGTGCGGAAAGATACGCAGTGTTGAGTAATTTTTCAATCCTTGTTTTTCTTCTCTAAAGATGACAGTGAATTAAGATGCTCGGGACGGGGGAAGAGTTCTTTTCCATTCGGCTGGAAATTTCTTCCCAGGAAAATAAGTAATGAAAGGAACTAGACAGGTATACTCAGATCCTTCCGAGGAAGGTCATTGCAAGGAGACTGAGACCAAGTATTCATGCTCTGTCTTTTGGTCTCCTTGTCTTACACACCCGCCCACCCCACCCCAACACTCCACACATTCCTGTAATCCCACTTCCAGCCACAATCAAAAAAGCTTAATTCATTACTTCAGATACATAGGCAACTACCTTTGTAAAACCCTTCCATCAGGAGTAAGCAGGAATCACACTTCTTGTCACAAATCTTTTCTCCTGTTTGCCTGTATCTGATGCCAGCTGGCTTTGCAGACTGAGTTCCCCACAGCAGACATTTTTAATAGCTCTGTCAGGACACTAGAGCATCCTCGGTTTTTAGGACCAAATCAGTCTTCTTTATTTACTTCTGTTTCTAAATTCCCCCTATTTTGAGCTATTCACATTACTATGCCTAGCCCTTCTCTGAGGCAAGTGTGAAAGAAGAAGCTATTTACATTTCCAAGAAGCGCCATCCATGCCTCTTACCTGATGCTGGCAGTGTATCCAGCTAGAGCTCAGCCTCAGAGGCAGAGTAGACCAAAGCCGAAAGAATGGTGCCTTCTCCCCTCCTCTGCTGTGGGCGATGCCTGATACCTCTCACCAATGTCTGAGTAATCCCACTGTCACCCCCAATGCTCACATTGTTCATTTCTCCAGATCAGCATCATTCACCATGGCAACCTACAGGCATCTCTACGCACGATGCTTTCAGGGACCATTCTGGAAAAGCTTTTGCTCAGGGAGAGAAGCTGTCATTCTTTTGGCCAAAAAAAAACAAAAAACAATCTTCTGAAAATTAATCCCCAGGATGGTACTGATTCTTCCAAGGCTCCTACATCTCCTCTTTAATTGGCCAGTATCATTTCTCCCTATTTTCTTGCCCCATGTAGATCCTCTTTGGACAATGGTTTCAAATAGGAAGATATTCCTCTTGGTTATTCCACAACTAAAACAGTAGTTTTCATCCTTATCCCCTCTCACCCCTGCTTCCTACCCTACCTCTATACCCTTTTCCTTCTTCTTGCCTCCTGTGGCATTACCTCTTTATGTGACCTTGGTCAAAACCTTTTTATTCTCTTGGCCTCAATTCTATCATGTGTAAAGCTTGGGCTAGATCTGGTGGCAAATAGAGGGTGTGGGTACTGTCCCTGCTCAGTCCTGAACCCACATCAGGCTTGCTCCGCCATCATGGCAGTATTTCTATTTGGATTCAGAAACAGCCTCAGAGTCCTTTTCAACACAAGCATCCCAGGCAACTGCTTACCAATCAATTGGAGTTGACACCAGAAATGGAAACTATTTAGTCTTCCTCGATTGGATTATTTCCAACGTTTCCTTTCCTTTCAAAAATCCTGACTTTGCCTTCTTGCCCTATTTTCATTTCCCACAAAAATATATCTGCCTCTGAGATTCCATTCCCTTCCTGTCACTCCAAATTTTATAAGAACACACTTGTTCTTGTTGTGACCATATAGGACAGCACAGAACTGCCCCATAGGGTTTCCAAGGATGTAATCTTTACCCCTTAGGGCAGCTGGTGTGTTCAAACTGCAGACCTTTTGGTTACCGGCTGAGCATTTTAACCACTGTACTACCAGGGCTCCTAAGAACATGCTACCACCTTTCTATTGAGATCTCAGAGCATGTCTGAATTAGAGGATGAAAAGTTGCTCAGATAGTTTAGATATGAGTTATTTTACACAAATTATGTGTTTAAAAAAGTCAGCTTTATTCTTCTTGGTTCTTAGCCAAAGTATCCAAGGAAACCAACCCATAAAGTTCTCTTTGTGATTCACGTCAGAAACAATCAAAATGTTGAGAAGAGTTAGCTGGTGAGTCACAGAACCCTGCCCTGGCCCAGGGTCTCTGAATATGAAGTCTTGGACATCCACAGTTCCTAGATGAAACACTTGCCCTGTGGATCTCCCTTGGCATTGGGTCTTCCCAGGGGCCTGCCTTAAATCTGTTGTAATGACGCAGAGCATCTCTTCCTGGATGCTAGTGGTGACTGCCTGCAGGGCATAAAAGTCCTCTCACAGAAAGGCCAATAGGGGTGTTTTGTAGGCACCTTCTGAAAGGGTTAGTTTGAGGGGAATAAAAATACCAGAGTTTGGGGGCCTGGAGAGTGGTGAGGTGGAACACATACCTTTTTTCTCAGAAAATGAGAATTTGTTTTAATGTTCTCAGATGACATAATTTTAACCACGAGCTTTTTATGTTTGAGGAAATAAGACTCTCAGAGGACTTGAGGCCTAGAAGTCCTCTTGTTTCACTGGCCCAGAGAGAAGAAATGACATTCCTCAGGCCACAGGACTTGATACCAGGAGTGGAAACTGGGTCCCTGACTCTGAGTCCAGGACCCAGAGGAGGCAGTAGAGCCCTTGGCAAATGAGGTACATCATCGGAGGACCCCTGCCTCATGAGGCAGTGCCCAGGCAAGCTTGTTCCTTCTCCATCATCAGGGAGGATCCTACCATAGTATATCCAAGTTGCAGCCTCCTTAGCTGTCAGGCCAGGCAGTCCCCAGTTGGTGGTAAAGTACTGCAGAGGAAATCAGCCAAGAGCAGAGTCCTGATTCACCCCCCTGAACGTGGCAGTAAAGGAATAATGTGAGATTATTGCCTTGGTCCCAAACCTGGATTGGTACATGGAGGGAGGTAATGATTTGGAGTACAGGCCCTGGAACCCCAGGCTGGGTTCAAATCCTGGATATGTAGCCTTGGACAAATTTCCTCACTTTTCTGTGCCTTGGTTTACTTATCCGTAAAATGGGAATATCAACAATACCTGCCTTATAGTGATGTTATAGGGTCTCTGGGTGGCACAAATGGTTAAGCACTAAATTACCAACTAAAAGACTGGTAGTTCAAAAACCCACCCAGAGGCACCTTGGAAGTGAGGCCTGGCGATCTGTTTCTGAAAGGCCACAGTCTTGAAAACTCTGTGGAGCAGTTCCACTCATGGGGTCGCCATGAGTTGGAATCGACTCGACAGCAAACTAAAGAACGGTGCTGTTGTTACAATTGGTTGAACCCATGTCTGTTAAGTGCTGAGCTTGGGAATGTTATCACTGTTGTTAGTCACTGTCGTGTCAACCCCCAACTCATGGCAGCCTCATGTGCAATGGACAAAATGCTGCTCTGCTAAAACCTGTTCAGCATCAGAGCAATAAGTAAGCTTCCACTGACAGACAGGTGGTAGCTGCACTTGAGGTGCACTGGCTGGGAATTGAACCCAGGTCTCCCCCATGGAAGGTGGGAGTTCTACCACTGAACCACCAATGCCTAGAAACTGTTGTTATTAAGAAGAAAAGGTCAGCGGGTCAGAGCCATTTCCTGAGCTGGTTGTAGCTTCATCGAGAGGTTAGAAAGAGCAGAGTTTGCTTTCTGCATTGTATTTCCTTGCCCTGTTTTTTTTTCTTACAGTGCCTTTATTGTTTTTGTTTTTTTCAACATACATACCTATTGTACAGAATTTAAAAAATAGAGAAAAGTTCCAAAAAGACAGTAAAACTCATGCAACTAAGAGATAACCACTGGGAACATTTTGGTGCCTTTTATATGTGTTTTCACCTTTCATCCACACTCTCCCATTTTACAGAGGGAGAAATCAATGCTCAGAGAGGTTAATTCACTTGACCATTATCACAAAGCTAAGGAGTAGCAGAGCAGTACTTTAAGCCTAGGTCTGTTGTTTTTGAGAGCCTGAGTCCAAGCCAACCTCTTGGATACACTGCTATTCTGTTTGACTGTTCTGTGGCCTGTGGTTCTTCAGTCAGTGATAGCTCTTCATCTTGTGGCTTCTCTTGGGAAGTAGAAATGGAGCTTCCCAGTAGATTCCAGAATAATGGTAACAGACAAGGAACTCAAAGACCTTGTAGAGAACATCCAGCCACCTGAATGTAGCCAGCAGAGATGGGGAAAACATTAAATACATTTGGAGAAATACAGGCAGCAAATGTTTCCCTTCTGAATATCCCTCTCTTGAGTCAGAAGTCCAGAGTGCAGGTACCTCTGGTTAATTTAAGAGCTGTGTCACTCAGGCATGATGTTAAATGTGAAAAACATTTGACAGCTGGTCCTGTAATCTAATATATGAATCAAAACTTCAGAAATATACTCTCAAAAGAAAATAAATTATACATATGTAGTCTATCATAAACTGCTAACCAAAAAGTTGGTGGTTCAAGTCTACCTAGAGGCACCTCAGAAGAAAAACTTAGAGATCTACTTCTGAGAAATCAGTCATCGAAAGCCCTACAGAGCACGTTTCTACTCTGACACACACAGGGGTGCCATGAGTCGTTTTTGATCCCACAACAACTGGTTTCATCATTAAACTGCCTCCTAAGTGATATAAATTGTGATGCAAATTATTTATGAAATTATCCCACTGATTTTCCAATAGTTTTTTGGCCTTTAGAAATGGTTGGTGTGATCTTTTGTTGGACTTGGTTGCCGGTAGTTAAATGATGCCCCTGTCAGAGCCACAATTTGGCCTCAGAGAAACTCAGCGAACTCTTGTAATGACTTCCCCATTATAATGATAGTCCTTAGGATGCAGGACCTAGTGCTTTGCTGCTGCAAACTGGGTCCATCTCAACTGGGTGTGTACCTGGATACTGGCATTTCCCACATGGCCTCACCAGGGGAACCTGTACCTTAGCCCCTGACAACACCATCAGCAGTACCACATGCCCCGCTGCCACTGCACCCACCCCCACTCTCACATCTGCATGGTACCAATCCCAGACTCTGCAACATTCTTTACCCACCAATCCAGAAGAATTTTATTATTTTAATGATCAGTAGGTATGGCAGAATATCATCTTGTATTTCTCCTCAGGCAAGTCTCTTCACTTTGCTTGGGCTTCAGCTTCCTCCTCTGTTAAATTGGGGTAATTGTCCCTGCTCTACCTGGTATAGTAGGCTGATAATGGTCCCAAAGACATCAGATCTTAATCTCTGGAACCTGTAAATGTTACCTTATTTGGAAAGAGGGTCTTTGAAGATGTGATTGAGTGAAGGATTTTGAGATGGGGAGGTCATCTTGAATTATCCAGGTGAGTCCTAAATGCAATCAACAAGGGTCCTTATAAGAGAGAGGCAGAGGGAGATTCGATTTGACACATAGAGAGGAGAAGATGATGTGAAGACAGAGCAGAGATATTTGAAGATGTTGACCTTGAAGACTGGGGTGATACAGCCACAAGCCAAGGAATGCCAACTGCCACAAGAACTTGGAAGAGACAAGAACAGATGTTCCCCTAGAGCCTTCAGAGGGAGTGTGGCCCTGCCGACACATTGATTTCAGCCTGGTGATACTGATTTCAGACTTCTGGCTCCAGAACTGAGTGTGAGAGAAGAAACTTTCTGTTGTTTTAAGCCTCCAAGTTTGTGGTAATTTGTTACAGCAGCCATGAGAAACTAATGTACCTGGGCAGTTATGAAGGAATTAATATGTGAGAACATTCTTAAACAGCAGAGCATTATACACTTGTGTGTCATCATCTGGGTACAAATGATAAAAGAAAGTGGTGCCACTGGTTTCTTTCCAAATATGTTAGCATCTTTAGGTATCAGGGGGCTGACATGATACCCCAGAACAGGAAGGTTCGGTTACTGTTTTCCCTCTTGTCTTCTCCAAAGCATTTTATTCATGAGATAAGAAAGGAAGGGGCGCCATTTCTTGAATTCTCTACAGCAACTCCCTTGGATCTTTCAGTCTCTGAGCTTAGAAGGCCGAGAAGGAATCAGAACTAGATTCTGGAGACCCGACCCTGCAGTTCACCTAATGTCAAGAAGGGACAGAGGATCAGCAGTTTTACCCACGTTCCAGCAATGGATTTGAACCTGTAACTGGAGACTTACCCGTAACACCATCTTACCCTGTGACTTTTCCAGACAAGGACAATGTTGCTTTTATTCATTACCTCCAGGCTTCATTTACTAGCAGTGGTTTTAGAGAGCTGAGATGCAGCTCTCCAACCTGAATTAGAGAGCTATGTTTGTGTTTGTGGGCTGACAGTATTCAGATTACTCAAGGAATGTTAGAGAAATTGTAACTAAAACAGGAAATTGGAAACCGTTTTAATTCCTCTTGGGATCTCTGAAAACAGCAATTATGATTCCAAAAAGCAGAGATGCAAATTGCTTGCAAATTCAGCTTGCCAAATAAATAGCCCTCCTTGTTTGGAGTGCCTGGCCGTGTTTACCATCTGGTGATAGACGGAGACCTTATGCTTCAGAGTTCCTGTGCAGATCCTGCTACGGTGACCGCGATCTGCCAGGTCAAACTCACTGTATTTTTTTTCTCCTTAGAATACTGGTTTTGCTTCTTAACAAAATACACACTTGTGCCCCACAGTAATAACCTGGCACTAATTCCTGAATTGGGAGGGTTTATTTCTTGAGTGCTCATAAAGTTACCTATTTTACGCAGTGCAGGTTTAAATGAGCTTGATTTGAAGTGAACCATCCTAAACAGATAAGATACATAATTAGTTTCTAAAGTAAGGCAGGTTGGATTTTAACCTGAGTCAGTTAGCAGGATTGGTTCAGCGTATGAGATTTGTGGCACATTTCCAATGTCTCAAGTCATGTTGCATTCCTGTTTTTCTTTGCCAAACCTCAGAAAATGCCCAGGCTCCCATATTCCCACATTTTCTCAATAGGGCCCAGCCTCCTATTGAGCCAGCAGGTCAGATGGGTGCCCTCAGGGGATGTCTGTGCATGGACTCTTAGCATGTGGGTGCTGTTCCTCTTGCACGTGTGTGGTGTGTTCTGGGGGGATGGGGGAGGTATGGGGGGAGGGGGCTTGGTCGCTTAGAAGGAGGATTTGAATTCTGCTCATTTCATGCTGGTCTTTACTGAACTTGGGCCATCAGCTGAGGCCTGAACTGCCAGTCTGGACCAGAATCCAAGACTGATGTAGGAATGTCAACATGAAGCCTCCTAAGTGCACTGAGCAGGTGTATAGGGGGATTTTTCAAACTCTTGTGTGTGGTAGAACAATTCCAAAATGACTCTCCTCCTCTGCCTAGAACTGGGAAGGGTTGCTGAACAGTTTCCATCAATCTGAATATATTTTTATTTGTGCTTGCTGGGAAGTACTAAGAGAAACTTGGCGCCAGAAGCTCCTTGGGTGGTGGTGAGGGTTGAGGAGATGCTAGGAAAGAAGAGCTTCCAGGAAGAATGCATGGGAGCGGGGGTGCTGAAGGGAGTGTGTCTATTCCAACTCCAGCCCCGGACACCATTCCCTTCTGACAACCCAACAGAGTGTTTCTCAACCTCCAGTCGGACACTTCCAGCGATGAGGGACTCTACCCAGTACAACCTCTTGTTGGACAGCTCTCATTTTTCATAACAGCTTTACTGAGATATAAGTCATATTCCATACAGTTCACCCATTTAAAGTGGTTATAGTTCAGTGGTTTTTAGTATAGTTGCAGAATTTTGCAGCCATATCATAGTTACTTTTAGAACATTTTCATCACTTCAGAAAAAGCCCTGTACTCTTGAGCTATCACCTCCCTAACCCCAAGCCCCAGTCCTATGCAGCCTCAAGCAGCAGAGCCAACCCATTGGGGCCCTCTTCGGGATTTGCTCCAAACCATGGCTTTGCTTTATAATCGATAGAAGTAAACATTGGGAAGTAAATTAGGTTATGTCATAGCCCAGTGGGTTTTATTTAGGTATAATCTTATACAGTAAAATATACAGGTCGTGAGTGTGTATACAGTTCCCTGAGTTTTGACAAATAATATATCTGTGTAGCCAACAACCTAATCAAGATGTGGGACTTTTCCATCACCCTAGAAAGTTCTCTTATGCCTCTTTCCAAACCAATCTCCTGTCTCTCCCAGAGGCAAGTCATGATTGGTTTGGTGTCTGCAATATACTCTTCATCTCTGGAGAGGGAAATGAGAATACAGAATGGAGCTGTGATAAGGGGCCGGGACTAGGATGAACTCAGGAGAGTGAGCACCTCCTAAAATCCTGAGTACCTCACGCACCTCACCCTATTTCTGGTCCTGTTTGATAATGTGGCCTGTTACTGGGGCACTAAGATGGATTTGCCCCACATGTTAAAAATTGCAAAATAAGCCTGGCCACGTGGTTGGCTTAATTGAACTTAGCAGTTTGTATACTTCTAGGCTTTGCTGTGAACACTATGCTTTTGAGTCAGGTATATTCCCTTCCCTACATGAACCATTCTGCCCCATAACATTTAGAAATCCTTAGTAACTGTATAAAATATGTCCCTCCCTCAGGCTCATCCCCTACCTCATATTGTGTTCAGTCAGAGTATACTGAGGGGCAGCTCCTTGGGTTTAGGTAGAGCATACCGCACGTTCTCATATTCCAAGTCTCCCAGTTCGTAGGCACTGGCTTTCCAAACACGCTATGAGTCAGCCTGGTGAATGAGTGAGTGTTCTAATTCTTCACGACTCCTTGTTATTAGAGAGTACTAAACTGAGCCTTGGCTCAGTGTTTAAGAGCTATGGTGAGCTACAGCTGCTAAGCAAAAGGTTGGCAGTTCAAATCCACCATCCACTCCTTGGAAACCCTATGGGGCAGTTCTACTCTGTCCTGTAGGGTCGCTGTTAGTCAGAATCGACTCGACGGCAATGGGTTTGGTTTTTTTGGTTTATAGTTGTAATAAGGAATCACTTCTTAGCCTTTTGGCTAAGATCAAGTGTAGGATAGTTGTAATAAGGAGCCCTGGTGGCGTAGTGGTTAAGTGCTCAGCTGCTAACGGAAAGACTGGCAGTTCATACCCATCCAGCAGCTCCACAGGAGAAAGACCTGGCAATCTGCTTCTGTAAGATTACAGCCTAGAAAACCCCATGGGGCAATTGTTCTCTGTCACATAAGGTTGCTATGAGTTGAAAATCGACTCGACAGCACCCAACAACAGCAGCAACGTAATTTTGATGCTTGTTTGGCAAAGTTTAGAATAATTCATACATGTAAAACTCACTTAACTCAAAAACTAGACTGATCATAATTAAATCTTCCCTCGATGGCTCCAGAGGCCGTTCAGAATCGTGCAGCCCTCCAAAAGCATCACTACAGGCCCTAGTTAGTTCATGTAGAACTTCCAATTAGCCAATTAATCCAGAGTGTCACATGTGGTCTTCCCATACTTACACATTCTGTGTAGAAAATTTATGCAATTCCAGTAGGAAAACTACACTCAGAACTAAGTTTTGAAGTAAAACCTTATCTAAAAAAACTGGGGATGGCTTATGTAAGAATTCAACATTCAAAGTACACTGTTAGAGGTCAAGAGTGTGGGCTTTGGAGTCAGCCATATCTGGGTTCAGATCAGCTCTCAGTTATCTACATACTGTGTGGCCTTGAGCAAGCTACTTACCTCCCAAGCCTCAGTTCCCTCATCTGTGAAATGGGACTAAGAATGGTCCCTATCACATACGTCTGTTGTGTAGATTAAATGAGTATGCACACGGAAGGCTTCACATTATGGAGTAAGAGGAGCTGCATAAATGGCAGCATTTCACAAACTCAGTATTAGTCAGTGGTAACTAGTACAGTCTCAGCAACCAAGTGAGACCAATTGAAAACAACAACAACAACAAAAATAGCCAAACTGTTGCCGTCAAGTTGATTCCAACTCATAGAACCAGTTTAGGGCCCTATATTTTGGTCATGTATTCTCAGACAGGAGGGGATCTTACAGAAATTCCTCTAAGGTTGTTTAAAGTGTATTCCAGGGAGCCCTAGGATTCACGGAAGATGTCTCACAGGGTCCAGAGGAAGATGGAGGTGGCCAGATGGTGGCCAGGGCTCTGAGGCCCCCAACCATCACCAAAACAGCAGCCCCACTCTTGTCTGTTTCACATACTCGCTTCCATGACATCTTTCCTTTGGACTGCCACTTTAAATGTCATGAAACCACTGACTTACTCTAACTTCCTCATTTCATAGATGAAGAAAATGAGACTCAAAAACAAGTGATTTTCCTACACACTCATCAGCATCTCCTGGCTTGCTGGCCTGTTCCCTTTCCAAGACAGCAGCACCCTGTCATAGATGGAAGCAACTGAAAGTAGGAAGATGTCAAATGAGCTATTGAGTTTTCAAATGGCTCTTCCAGCCAGTTTCTAGTACCAGAAATGCCTCTAGAGAAAGAAAATCATACATTTTACCTCTCATCCCCTCATTCAATTTGTAAAAATCATGGCTACAAGACTTGGTTGTGTATGGACAGTCATAGGTGGCAGGAGTCCCTGTAATAGGGACATTTGCCTAGAAGCTCTTTCTCCTCTTCTGCTAGGGAACAGCTGCTCCATTGAGTGGCCTTTGCTGCATCCTGTGGTCACTGACCACACCTCTCTCCGTGGCCAACATCTTGTAAACATATTCACAGGGGTCCTCAGTGAAAGACAGCTGATCACTTCAGGTTCCCGTTCCTTCTACCAGAGAAGCATATACTGCAAGACCTCACACCAGCGTCCATTCATACTCAGCCACTTACTTTGCCACAACCCCTGTTTTCTAGCCACTCAACATTGCCTACAGCCACATCTACAGCTCCTACAGGAACTTTGTGGGGCCCCCTCACTTCAAGACTATCTGCAGACTCCTGGGCTACCAGGGCATTGCTGTGGTCATGGAGGAACTGCTGAAGATTGTCAAGAGCTTGGTAAGGAGAAGCCTGAATGAGACCTGGGAGGTGGCCAGGGGGGGTCAACATGAACAAGATTTGCCTTTACTCTTTACCTGGCCTGTCAAAACAAGTCACAGGCACTCCGGCTCTGTCTATAGAAATCAACAGAAAGTCCTTCACCCATGTCCCTTGGTTGCTCTGACCTATCGCTCTGTTACATTTCTGTGCACCTTCTGACCTGGGGCTTTGCCTCCTATTTAGTGATCCTGAACTCACTCTTTTTATATGATTACTGAACTCAGTAATCCTCATTTTGACCTTGAGGGCCTGCTAATGACTGCTCATGCTCCCCTCCTGTGCTGCATTGTCTAATCTGAGCACAGTAAATCCATGATACATGTGCTGTCATCGTCTCCTCCCATACCCATGACAGACATCTCTAATCAATCACCACACTTCTCCCCTTGGGATTTCTTGCTAAATGCTGCTATCCGTACTCATTGGCCTCAAGGGAATTCTGTATCCCTTTACCACGCTGCCCCCAAGTATGTTCATATGAACACTACTGTAGCAAGGCTGAAGCATTCAACCAGCTTATCCTGAAGATTTGAGATGACAAAGGGAAATCAACAAAATAATATATATAAGCAGGTCAGAAAGAGCAAACAGGATTCACCTGTTAACCACAGTTCTCTGGTAGCAGCTATGTGGAGCTACAGACTGTTAAAGACTAAAACTGAATCCAAAGTAAAATAGGAAAATGTGGTAATTGATTAAAGATGTCTGCCTTGGACACAGGAGAGATTAATGTACCATGTATTTTCCGTGCTTAAATTAGATAATGTGTCTCAACCTCCACAGCTCCCTGGCCCTGTTTCATTTTTAGTTGTGCGTCTGGGTCTTATCTAAGCACCCTAACCCCAGGAAAAATGCCATGCCTAGCAATGTGCCCTCCTTGAAGTCTGTGTGCCCGAGAGAGTAATGAGCAGACTCCCCTTTCTGTCTTCTATAGACCATTTGCTGAGTTTGACCGTATCTACTCCCTATGGGCGGGAACAGCTTCTTCCTGTCAGGGAGCAGTGCCTTACCCACAGATCCCAACAGACCCTCCACACACCCAGTAGCCTAGCACTCAGCCCACAGAGGCATGCATGCAGCAGCAGTGGATTGTTTCACTGTTCTTGTCTTCTTCTTTTGTCAGCTCCAAGGAACGATTCTCCAGTATGTGAAAACACTGATAGAAGTGATGCCCAAGATATGCCGCCTGCCCCGGCATGAATATGGCTCCCCAGGTTGGTGATGGGAAAGTAGGGGCAGGGGCTGGTGATAGGAAAATAACCCAAACCCCACCCATGGTGGGGGTGCCTCTGGCCATCTACCTTGTAGTGTTTGCTTCTCTAACATGCCTGGGAGCTGAGTACTGGGTAAGGAGTGAGAAGCCCTGGGTTTGCATCCTGCCGCATAGGACTCTTGGGAAGCTGAAAAAGGATGGCAAATATGAAAGTCTTTAAATAATGAATAAACCTGTTGCCATCAGGTTGATTCCAACTCCTAGCAACCCTATAGGACAGAGTAGAACTGCCCCCATAGAGTTTCTTAGGCTGTAATCTTTACAGAAGCAAATTGCCACCTCTTTCTCCTGTGGAGCAGCTGGTGGGTTCAAACCAGGGCTTGACACCATTTCTCCCCTGTTCAGTCATGGCCGAGGAAGCAAAAGCAGAACAGACCTGAATATTTAAAATTTGGGTGAACTAGAACAGGAAAAATTGCAAGTCGAAGCCCTACTAGAAACTTAATCTCTCTCTTAGAAAACAAGAGCAACTCACGCATTGTATAGCAACCAGATCTCTTGCCGGTCAGATTTTCAGCAGAGGCAGAAACAGCGGAGCCCGGCTCAGAGATGGTAGCCAGCGGCACTGCTTTGAGTGCGTGTCGCTCTCCACGGTTTTGCCAGTAATCTGGTCTCGCGCTTCAGGCTCCTGAAAGGGCTCGCTACACCTCTTCCAAGTTTCCCATTCCAGGGCTTCGACCCATAATTTTTCCCATTCTGGTTATTGTTCCGGTTAACCCAAATTTTAAAAATTCGGATCTGTTTCGGTTTTGCTTTGCTGGCCATAGCTGAACCGGTTCAAACCAGTTCAAAGCCCTGGTTTGAACCACCAGTCTTTCAGTTAGCAGCCAAGCGCTTAACCACTGTATGGGCTCCTTCAGATAATGAATAGCAAGGTTTATATGTAAGGGCCATCATTAGCTCAGCACCTCTAGGAATCCTTCCATTTACCCGTTTGGAGGAGGTTGGTGCTCTGGGTGGGGGTTCAAAGTGATGTATCTAAGGTGAGCCAGGAAACAGGAGTCTGCCGCTCAGCTTCTGGAGTGAGAAATAATTCTTTCCTTCCCTTAGGGTGAATGGGGCTTGGGGGAAGATGAAGATCATAAGTTTAGCACATGATGTTTTTGCAAAACCCAAGATGTCAGGTGCTGGGTCAGTGTGATTCAGAATAGGAAAGGGCTGGGGCCAGAAGCCCTGGTTCTCAGTCCCAGCTGCCTCACTCACTAGCTGTGTGACCATAGGCAAGATACTTACCATCTCTGAGCCTCATCTGAAAAATAGGGATGATAGTGTCTAATTAGGGCATTGTTAGGAGTGTAATTATCAGACATTGTGGATAAAGCGCTAAGTACAATATCCAGCACCTATCAATAAATGTTCCAAATAAATAACAAGTAAATGTCCTATCATTTTTTAGGAATTCAGGTAACTCTTTGGAGGAACTGGAGAAAGATCCAGGACTGCCCCATTTGTGTGTTTGTTTTGTTTATCTCCTTTCTTCCAAAAAGGATTCGAGCCACCTTCCTGAGCTTTTCCTGGTACTGAGCCTTGAAAGAAACCCCACCTCTGGGCCACATACAACGGGATGCATGATCTGGCTTTTTGCTCTCCCTAGTCGGTGTGGGGCTGCTGTCAGTTCAGTCAGCACTTCCCATAAACCAGCTGAGCAGCATCAGCTTCCTGGTGACCATTCCCCTTCTTCTCCCAGGGATCCTGGAATTCTTCCACCACCAGCTAAAGGACATCATTGAGTACGCAGAACTCAAAACAGACGTGTTCCAGAGTCTGAGGGAAGTGGGCAACGCCATTTTGTTCTGCCTCCTCATAGAGCAAGCTCTGGTAAGTCCTGGAATGTCTCTAGGCTGGACGGGACCCCCCTACCCCGACCAGATCCTGAAAGCCCCTCTCAGCACCCTGCCCTGAGGCCCTGTGATACAGGTTGGTATTCTCCCAATGGTGGGGCGTGCACTACTTTTCTATCCATTGTCAGACAGCTCTGACCATTAGAACACTGTGGAAGGAGCAGAGGACTGGGGTCGGACACACTGGGTTCCATTTCTGGCTCCACCACTCACTAGCTGCAGGACTTTGACCATCGTCTGAGTCTTAGTTTTACACGCATTCATTAAACAAATAATGATTCCTCAGCTACCACAGGCCAGGCACTGTCTAGTGTCTGTACAGTCTAGAGGGGGAGACTTGCGTTGAGCAAGTGTTTACGAAGAAATCATGCATTTACAATTATAATGAGCGCTACATGGGACAAATGCAGGGCCCAATTGGAATATAAAAAGCAGAACTGGTGTGGTCTTGGGGGTGAGGGAGTACTTCCCTGAAGAGGTGACCTGGAGAATGAGCAGGAATTAGCCTTGTGGAGAACTAGGGAAGACTGATCCAGGCTGAAGGAAGAACATATAAAATTATCTTCATTTTCTGTGATGGGAGATAATAAGTCCGCCCTGTATAAAGGATGAAAGCACATAACCTTGCAAAGTGCATATAGTAAGAGCTCAGTAATTGGCGGTAGTTATCATAGTGAGTGTCTTAGTCATCTAGTGCTGCTATGACAGAAATACCACAAGTAGATGGCTTTAACAAAGAGAAATTTATTCTCTCACAGCCTAGTAGGCTAGAAGTCTGAATTCAGGTGCCAGCTTCAGGGAAGGCTTTCTTTCTCTGTGGGCTGCAGGGGAGGTTCCTTGTCATCAATCTTCCCCAGCTCTAGGAGCTTCTAAGTGCAGGGACCCCGCGTTCAAAAGGTGTGCGCTCCTGCCTCTATTTTCTTGGTGGTATGAAGTCCCGTCCATGTTTCTCTGCTCGATTCTGTCTTTAATATTTCAAAAGAGATTGGCTTAAGACACAACCTAATCTTGTAGATTGAGTTCTGCCTCATTAACTTAACTGCCGCTAATCCCACCTCATCAACATCATAGAGGTAGGATTTACAACACACAGGAAAATTACATCAGATGACAAAATGGTGACAATCACACAATACTGGGAATCATGGACTACCCAAGTTGACAGATATTTGGGAGGGACACAGTTTAATCCATGACAATGAGCAAACCACACCTCCTTGTGACCCCCCCCCCCCCAGGACCACACAGAACTAGTCCCCGATCTTTCCCACTGGACCCTTCATCTATCCTAGCCAACCCTCAGGGCTGAGTCACGGAGGTGGCCGTCTTCTAGGTTCTGTTCTCCACATTCCTCCCCAGTGCACTCCAATTTGTCTTAGTATTTCTCCATGGGTGGTGTCCCCAGGTGGGCCCAATCCTATAGGTACAACAGTGACTATTACAGCCCCAAGCAGTGGTAGGAAAAGCACTGGTAGGAGAAGCCTAATCCTCAGGATGCAGTGAGAATCTTTTGGCATCCATTCACCCATCCATACACTCATCCAGAAAAAAAAGGGTCGAACCCAAGCACAAGAAGGGAGAGTACTGACATGTCATGGGGTTGTTAACCAATGTCATAAAACAAGATATGTACTAACTGTTTAAGGAGAAGCTAGTGTGTTCTGTAAACCTTCATCTAAAGTATAAAAAAAAAGGGGGGGGTGATCGAGAGCCCACTCTTTGCCAGACAACGACACTGGGTGGCAAGGAAATGGCAGTGAACACGAGAGACAAATTATTACCATTTTTATCCAGTGACGGGGATAAGCAAAGACATAAACAACCAAACTATGATTTTCAGATAGTGATCCGTGCTATGAGTAATGAGTAATGAACAGAGTAATAGGATGGATAGACAGTGATGGGCTTGGTAGGGGGTGTGCTTTTTTAGAGAGGACAGAGCTTGGTGCCGTTGAGGCACAGAAAGGATGCCAGGGTGAGCTGGAGTGAAGGGGCAAAGGGGAAGAGGAAGGAACTGCGGTGGGAGAGGCAGCTGGGCTCCATGGGCCACCATCAGGAGCCATTGGACGGTGTGAACAAAAGAATGTTGTTGGTTGCCATTGAGTCAATTCTGACTCATGGCGACCCCATGTGTGTCAGAGTAGAACTATATTCCTTAGCATTTTAAATGACTGATTTTTTGGGAGTAGATTGCCAGGCCTGTCTTCTGAGGAGCCTCTGGGTGGGTTTGAATCATAGTTGAATGTGTAACCATTTGCACCACTCAGAAACTCCATGAGCAGAAGTGTAACAGGATCTGATTTCCTTTTTTTAAAAGGCCATTTTGGCTGTCGAGAGAACTGACTAGAAGATGAAGGAAGGATACGGCTATGAGTCATCCCATTCAGAGATCATCTTGGAGGCACAGAGAATGGGGAAGAGGGTAGGGAGGAATTAAGAAGATAGAACAAAGGTACAGAGAAATGAGAAGGAAGCAACAGCAGAGAGAGCTTCAGAATAAGAGCCAGAAAGGATTCACTCCATACTTCAGTGTCCCCATCTTTAAAATGAGGGGCTTGTGCCAGTCGCTCTCAGGCCCTTACCCATCTGAGAGTCTCTGAAACAAGCACTGTTTTGCTCTTCCTCTGTAAGGAATAATTGCCTCTCTTTTTCCCCCTTCAAATGGACTCTCGAGACAGCTAATAGTTCCTCTTTATGATAACAGGTTTTTAATATGGTTCAGTGGGCCCAGATTGCTATGGAAACTAGGCCTTCAGAAGCCAGAGGGATAAGTAGGAAGAACTGCTCAAGGCCTAAGTGTCCCCTGTTAGCACCTCCTTTCATGAGGTGCTGTGACTCTGCGAGCATCAGTTAAGTTTCCCCTGTGAAGACCCAGGAGGCGGACTGTTTATGGAGCTGCAAGGGAAGGAAAAATTTTTCTCAGGCACCCCTGTGTTGGATGGTCAGTTGCATATATCACTGGGGACAACAGAACACTGAGGATCAAAGACCTTCAGAGCTGAGAAGGACCGCAGAAGTACATAGCTCCAACCCCCTCTGTTCATAGGTGAGGAGATGGAGAACCAGAGAGGGGAGGAACTCACATGATGTCACACAGCACATCAGCAGAAGAGGCATAAGAACAGAAACATAGGTTTCCAGTACTGTCCCAGCTATGGGGATGGGGGACTACAGAGCAGAGGTGAGGGCTCCACAAACCTACATGCTTCCATTTCTACTTAGACCACTGTGGAAATCCCCGAGGCTGAGATACTGCTTTCTGAGATTAAAATGAGGCATGAGCTTTCTGAATCTGATTAGGTTAAGAAGCTGGAATTAAATAAATATTTAATTTAAATATTAAATAGCAGTTGTTCTCTTTAAAGAGTACTAATTGCCAAAAAGAGAGAAGAAAGAAAGATGCCTTAATATTCAATATCTATCCATAGAGGAACTGCTATATAAATTGTGAACATCCATTCAGTGGAACACTGTAAAGCAGTTAAAAAGAATAAGGTAATAAAGTAGCTTTGTACATACCAACATAGAAAAATGGTGAAAGACATCATATTGAGTGAAAAAAGCAAGTTCCAGGACAATACACACATTATGATGCCATATGTATAAAATAAATAAAAATCCCACAAAATAGCATTACTTTGAAAAAATCTAGGAAAAAAGCACAGCAAAGAGCTAACAGTAATTTCCTCTAGGAAGTAGGGGGTGGGGGACCAGGGTTAGAGGTCAACAAGGGCTCCAGCCTTACCTGTAATGTCTTAATTTTTTACAAGGAAAGTATATTCATGTATTATTGTCAAACTAAACATTAGTTTAAAAACAGCAGTAATATGTGATAGCTTTAGAAAAGCTGGAAGGGAAAAGTGAGATTTCTTTAGCTAATTTTTCTGTTATGTCATTGGTCTTTTTCTAATAGATTTGCAGTCTTTTCTGATATGGGTTCCATCTCAGTAATATTTGCTACAAATACCTTCTCTTTTTCTGTGGCGTACATTTTTTAACAGAAATTGTTATTACATACCATTCATTTGTAGTTGGAGGGAGTATAAATTGAAAAGGTGATCACTTGAATAAAGTAATCTTCATTAAGTTAGGTGTTTATAAATATTTCTCAAAATTCAGGTTGCAGCATTGGTGCAGAAACTCTGTGGTTTGTTTTTTTTTATTGTTTTTGGTGTTTTTAATTAAGGTATATCTTAAAAAAACAGTTGCCATCAAGCCAGTTCCAACTCATGGCGACTCCATGTGCATCAGAGTAGAACTGTGTTCCATAGGGTTTTCAATGGTTGACTGTTTGGAATTAGATCACCAGGACTTTCTTCTGAGGTGCCTCTCGGTGAACTTGAACTGCCAGCCTTTTGGTTATTCAAGCACTTAACCCTTCGTAGCACCCAAGGACAAGGTATCACATACGTGCAGTCAAATGCATAAATTCTAAGTATACAGCTTTATGTAGGTACATGCCCATGTAACCCCCACCCAGGTCTAGCTACAGAACATTTATACAACCATAGAAGGTTTCCGCATGCCCCCTTCCAGTCTGTGCTCCAAAACTAGCCATAATTCTGTCTTCTATCCCCAGAGATCAGTTTTGCCTGTCCTTGAACTTCATATAAATGGAATCATTCGATATGTTTTCCCTTTCCTACCTGGCTTCTGTCAGTCAACATTACATCTGTAAGAGGCATCCATATTGTGGAATGTAGCTGCAGTCCATTCTTTTTCATTATATATAGATTGTCATTGTATGACTAGAATAATTGAATCATCATTTTGCTGTGGATAGACATTTGGGTTGTTTCAAATTTGGGACTATTATGAATAACGATGGCATGAATATTCATGTGTATATATTTTGATGATATATGCTCTCATTTCTATTAGACAAACCTAGTAGTGGAATAGCTAAGCCAATGGGTAGACATATGGTTAGCTTCCATAGAGATTGACAGCTTTACTAAGTGGCAGTACCAATTTACACTCCGATCAACAATGTGCGAGAATTTTAATTTCTTCACATCTTCATCAACACTTGAATTTGTCCTGTTTAATTTTAGCCATTCTGGTAGGCATGTTGTAATATCTAATCATGGTTTTGTTTTCCTGATGACAGCAATTCAGAGCTTCTTTCCATATGTCATTGGCCATTTGGAAACCCTCTTTTTTAAAGTGCTCTACATTTTTGCCTGGTTTTTAATTGAGTTATCTTTTTCTTATTGATTTATAGATAGAACTTATTTATATATTACGGATACATGTATTGCAGATTTATTTCCATGACTTGTCTTTTGATGAACGTAAGCTCTGACGTCTTAGCCTATCATTCTTTTCCTTTGTTGTTGGTGTTTTTGTGACTTGTTTAAAAAATATTCCCTACTCCAAAACAATGAATATATGTTATCTTCTAAAAATTTTAGAAAAAAACGGGTTTTGCATTTATGTCTGCTATTCACTGAGAACTGATGTTTGTATTTAGTAAGAAGTAAAATTTCATTTCCTTCAGCTAATTTCATTTTTTTCCATATTGATATCAAATTGTCCCAGTTCCACTTACTGAAACTTCCTTCCCTCCTGCTCAGTAATGCTATGTCTATCATGTAATGCTGTGGAGTCCCTGGTGGCACAAACACAGTGAGTACTTAATAAATTTGTTGTATCCAATCTGAAATGAATCAGCATTTAAGTATCTATTTGTAAGTCTGTTGTGTTTTTAAAAGAAATCGTGTTATTCATGTCTAGTACTCCCTCCGGTATTTCCTATCCTGGAGAATTATAAGGTGTTCATTAGGGAAATATTCCACAATTGTCGAGTTTTTCTTCAAATCTTGCGCGCTTTCCTAGACATCAGCCTGTTGTATGTTATGCCAGCACCCACCAGGAGAGGGCCCTAGTTGTTCATGTGAGCGACTGAAAGAGACAGCTGGTCTGTCTTGCCTTTTTCTGCAGTGCCTCTAGCCCAGGACTTAAGAGTCTTCTCTGGTTTTGCCTCAATTTTTCATTTCTTCTCTCCTCCTTTTGGTTGAGTGGGCCGCAGTCACACTCTGGCCAGTTGTTTGAGAGCGTTACTGGTCTTATGCAAGGTGAGAAGAGTCTGGGCCCAAACTCACAGAATCGAATGCCGGTCAGAGCTGGAAAAGCCCTCAGAAACCGCAGTGGGGCAGAGTTTCTTGGCAAGGCCAGACCAGCCATACTGACATCTTGGGCTGGATAATTCTTTGTTGTGGGAAGAGGTGCCTTGTGCATTGTAGGTGTTGAGCAGCCTCCTGGTTTCTACCCACTAGATGCCAGGTGCATCCCCCTACCCCGCGTGTGACAACCAAAAATGTCTCTAGGTATTGCCAAATATTCCCTGGGGGAAGGGTTGGCAGATAAGTCTTCCTTCCCCCTGTTAAGAGCCGCTGATCCAGTGCAATCTTGCATTTTGCAGAGGGAAAGCTGAGACCCCAAGAGGGAGGTGACTTTCTCAAGGTTACAGCTAGTGCAGGAGTTGGAACGAGAACCAGACATAACTCTCGAGTCCAAAGATCCTTAAGATTAGCACATTCAGGTACAGAGAGATGCTCAGCTGAGCTTGGCGGATTGTTTCGTTGTTGTCTTGAGATCCCCCGCATCTGATTCTTCTGTCCCCTGCTTCCACTTTATAGCCCCTTGTCTTTAATTTTGTGTTTTGTATTATATAGCTGAAATAAACTCATTGACAGAAAACCCAGAGAAGCAGAAAGAAGAAAACAAAAACCAATCACCACTTTGCCACACTGATATAATCACTGTTCACATTCCAAAGGATATTCTTCCAGATATTTTTTTTTT
>NW_004443947.1:25034465-25059411 GCF_000243295.1 Trichechus manatus latirostris | reverse complement strand
GTCTCTCTCCATTAAGAATGATGTTGGCCGTTGGTTTTGCATAGATGCCCTTTATTATGTTGAGAAATTTCCCTTCTATACCTATTTTATTGAGAGCTTTTATCAGGAATGGGTGTTGGACTTTGTCAAATGCCTTTTCTGCGTCAACTGAGATCTTCCAGATATTTTTATGTTCCAGCATATTAATTTTTCTCACTTTATACATATGTATAACATGTTTTTATACACATATACATAAACTATGTATAGGTATGTTTATATGCACACACACAAGTTATAAAATATTCACCAACTGAGAAGAGTAGTTACCTCTGTGGGATTGGGGAGGGGGCAGGAGAGTGGGGATCTTTCACTTTTTACTTTGAATTCCCAATTATTATTTGAACTTATTACAATAAACATTTATTGCTTTTTTTCTCCTTATAAAGGACATACTTGCTCGCTTAACAAATCTACACAATCTTTATCTGTGGAAAGTAAAAAGCGAAAGCCCACCCAGTCGATCCCCCCATCCCTCCATCTATATTTGATCCAGGATTATTTTGCCCATCACCCTGAGAAAATCCTCCTTCAGCTATCCACAAACGCGAGTTCTCTTCCAAGGCCCAGCCATCATCACGCAGCACTCCTCAGGCTTTTTTTACTTGGCTTCCTCCAGCCTGGACTCCGGCTGTATCCTGTATGGGAAATGAGCCCAGCTTTGTGGGATGGTGCCACCTTGATTCCCGATAATGCCTTTCTTTTCCATTATCTTTACGATCTTTAATCATATGTACATCTTTCAGACATGTCCTGATTTGGAAAACAAACCTTTGAGGGTCATCGGCATTAGGCAGTTGACAAAAAAGGTCTAACAGATAAGGGTCCCTGTTTCCGCAGACTTGACCAAGAACCCGCCACAGGTCAGCCAGTGTGAAGACTCCAGTACTTGTTAGCCACAATCCCTTCTCTGTTGGCTCTGTCCACCATCTGCACCACGCTCCTCAAAATAGAAGGCTAGCCCTCCAGGGAGTGAGCAAGCCGATATCAAAGCTTCTAGCTATTTATTAAAAGATAAGAAAGAAATAAAGGTCTACTATTTCTTAACACACCAGTTGACAGTGACAGCTATATAGAGTTGATAAAGTAAATATGTATCTGTTAAGGTGTTTGCTTAGAATTTTTTTGATGAAAGTAGTTTGAAGACCACCAGCCTAGATGTACAAAGAGACGATAGCAACGGAGCGAAACGTGGCATAAAACAAGAACAGACTGATCTGTGGGAGCAGAAAAGAGAGAGGTGAAGGAAAGATTTCCCAGGTGAGGGCTGTTATTGTATCCTCAGCACCTGACACAGTCCTCAGTGAATGAGTGGAGTGACATTTCAACTCCGTCCAAGATGATGAATAGAAACGTACCTGCTTACCTAAAATTCTCAAGATACTACCATTCAGTTTGAGACAGAGGCGATCAGTCACCTCTGTCCAAAGCCATCTCAGTCCTAGAAATATATTTTGCTTATTTTACCAGACTTACCAGTAACTGCTAAGGAATTAGAGCCTTAATTATGTAATTTTGTATTGATGACTTTTCTATGAGGAGACCCCAGTGGACAGAGTGCCTGGAAGCTGAGGGTTTGGGGGACGTAATACCATTTGCTCTGCTGAGTACTATTATACAGTGGGCATCTCCAAAGACCAAGAAGGCAGCAGTCTAGTTCAACTTCAGGTGTTCATTAAAGCCACTTGGAAAGCTTCTAAAAAATCCTGTGAATCACAATAGTCCAATCCCCAGCCTATCATAGGGATGATGCAAGACCAGGCAGTATTTTGTTCCATTGTGCATGGGGCAGCCACGAGTTGAGGGCTGACTTAATGTTGACTCAATGGCAGCGAACAACAGTATCTCTCCTGAGCGTCAGTACCTCGTCTCACTCCAAGGAAAGCAGAGTCTTTGGGAGTGGGACCCAGGTATTTTAAAAGCCCCGCACTTGATACGAGTGTGCAGCTAGGGTGGAGGACCCTGTTCTAGACGGAATCTTCTTGACCTATGTTTCCAAAGTTCATTAATCATCGATGTATAGTCCTCATGATTTTGCCATATCTGTATACCACTGGGTCTGTTCTTTACATAATACTTTTATTTAATTCAACTTAATTTTTAACATATTTATTTTAAAAGAAAACTTTATATGATTTCCATTTTTAAAAATACCATTATCTTTTGCCACTATTATAAAAAACATTATAAGAAAGCAACCAGAATAACAAATTCAATAAAAATAAAGTCATATAATTCCAGCTGCTGCCTGCCAAGGGCTCTGAACCTGACAGCTGCCCCCTCGCTGATAAAAAGGGAGGTTAGCAAATGTCAGCAAGGAGTTAACGAGGTGCCAGTTCCAAGTGGAGACTTCCTCATTAAGATTCTTGGTAAGATTGATAAGAAATTTAAAAGGAAATAACTCTCTCACTGTGTGACTCACTATAACTAAGTGCCATCCCCCTGTACCCCCAATTCCCACTCTCTGGAGAACGTTAGCCTTGGAAGACACTGACGTGCACTTGGGGAAAAAGGGGGAAGTCACTTTCTAGGCCAGTTTCCTGGCCGTGGATCTCTCTGTGTTGACCAGACATGATTCTGATGATGCTGAATTTGATCTGGAATAATAATAGCCTCTTGACAGCTTCAGGGTGGGGAGAGGGGAGACACTGTTGTCAGTTTGTTGTTAGCTGCCATCAAGCCAACCATTGAGTCATCCCCCAACTTATGGAGACCCTGTGCACAACGGGTCCTGTGCCATCTCTGTGATCCGTTGGGGATTGGACTGTTGTGATTCACAGGGTTTTCATTAGCCGATTTTTGAAAGTAGATCGCTAAGCGTTTCTTCCTACTCTGTCTGAGTCTAGAAGCTCCACTGAAGTCTGCTCAGCATCATAGCAAGACACAAGCTTCCACTGACAGACAGATAAGTAGTTGTGTATGAGGTGCATTGGCCAGGAATCAAACCTGGGTCTACTGCATGGAGAATTTTAGCACTGAACTACCAATGCCCTGGGTGGTGCAAATGGTTAACACACTCAGCTGCTAACCAAAGGTTAGTGATTCGAGTTCACCCAGAAGTGCCTCAGAAGAAAGGCCTGGAATCTGCTTCCAAAAAATCAGCCATCAAAAACCCTACAGAGCACAGTTCTACTCTGATACACATGGGGCCACTATGAGTCAGAATCAATTCAAAGGCAATTGGGGAGGTACTAGATTGTAATATATAGCATTATTTTAAGTGAGGCACAGATTGGTGGGAAAAGACCACATGCGCACGCGCGCGCACACACGCACGCGCACACACGCACGCGCACACACACACGCACGCGCACACACACGCACGCGCACACGCACACACACACGAGCTTCCCCCAGCACCTGGAGTCCCAAATGAAATTAGCTTCATAGGGTTTTTACAGCTGATTTTTCGGAAGTAGATCACCAGACCTTTCTTCCAAGGCACCTTTGAATAGACTCAAACCTCCAACCTTCAGTCAGCAGCTGAGTGGGTTAACCATTTGCACCACCCAGGGACTCCTCAGTAAAACGTGTTGCTAGGTGTCATTGAATCCGTTCAGACTGTAGCGACCCCACGTGACAAAGTAGAACTGCCCCATAGGGTTTTCTTGGCTGTGATCTTTATAGGAGCAGGTCGTTGGGTCTTTTCTCCTGTGAAGCCACTGTCTGAGTTCAAACTAGTACCTTCTGTGCAAAGTAGGACCATGGTGGATGGTTCTATCCATGGACTTAGCATCAGTATGTAGGAAACACTTTCACTAACAATCTAGGTGTGTCCATATAAGGAAATGTTTAGAACACAGAGCTCTCTGGTTTCTTGAACCAAGCTCAGTGCCAGAGAGGCCCCCATTCTCCCATGCTTTTCCCTCCAGAGAATAGGGTGCAGGGTCGTGTATGTGTGCGTGTGTGTTGGTGGGGGCGGGAGGAGGGTCCCTCAGCATTCAGTTTTCTGACTTATTTCTCCACACTTACTTAACAAAAACATAATGTTAGCATTGTTTTTCTTTTTGCTCCCTCAAAAACCAGAGCTATAAGTTATTTAAGAATATATTGTTTTGAGATTGGTTTGATAATTTCTTCTAGGCAATCAGCTAAAAATGGTACATAGTTTTTCACTGAGGAACAGAGCCTAAAAGTAGAGGCTACTGCTGTTCTAACATGAATCTGACGTTCTCAGGATCACAGTAAAAAAACAAACAAACAAATCCGATGCCTTCAAGTCAATCCCGACTCATAGTGACCCTATAGGACCGAGTAGAACTGCCCCATAGGGTTTCCAAGGAGCGGCTGGTGGATTCAAACTGCCGACCTTTTGGTTAACAGCCGAGCTCTTAACTACTGCACCACCAGGGCTCCAGGATCACACTGGACCTGTTTTTTTTTTGTGTATGTACTGAAACTTTTTAGCCCCTGGTAGCCCAGTGGTTAAGAGTTTGACTGCCGACCAAAAGGTCAGCAGTTTGAATCTACCAGGCGCTTCTTGGAAACCCTATGGGGCAGTTGTTCTTTGTCCTGTAGGGTCACTATGAGTCGGAATGGATTCGATGGCAATGGTTTTGGTTTTTTCTTTTTTTTTTTAGCCACATGAAATCTAGTTAGCCTCATAGACAAGGTGACTTGGGAATACTTGAGGTTTTGTGGTATTTTATGGAAATCCCTCAGAGTCCATCAGTTTAAATCAAGTATAATACAAGAGGAAAATGTTAAGACCAAAATTAACACAAAATAAAATACTCATCCCTTGAAGAATTTTGATCGTGGGTTCCTTATACAGTGAAACCTATGAGAGCTGGAACTTGGCAGGACTGCCTTGTTTTTCTGGGTCTTGGGAGTTTTCCGCCTTTGACAGGGTACAGTCTTACTACTTTCCTGTTGCTTGTTTTATTGGAAAATATTTGAATTTTCCTTCTCTGACAGGTTTCTGCCTTACACAGGTTTTGGCTTTTGCATGTTTTACTGTAATAGTTTTGCATCCTGATTTCAAAAACCTCTTCCCTTTTACTTGCTCTGTTGACAAAGAGCAGTTTTACAGCAGGTCTTATTAATCACCTAGCGACCACTTCTCTAGTAACACATTAGTGGTTGTTATGAGTAATGGGAATAATAAGTGACGCTTGGTATGTGTGAACATTACTGAGTAGCGAGTTTCACTCTTTAACACCTCCCAGAGAGGGACCCTGCAGAAGCATGAGGACCTGGCAGTTCCCAAAGAAGGCAATCATTGAATTTTTTTTTAATATATAGAGTAATTGCTTATTATCCATACTTTAGAAAGCACACTATGGTTATATTCTGGTTCCAAAAAAAGCTATAAAATATTTTAGGAATGTCTGAGGAAATTGGAGTATTGACTGGATAGTATGTGATAATATTATGTATATAATAATGTGAAAAAAAGAAACTTTTTAAATTTAGGTGATCACAATACTGAGGTCTTGTAGGAGGATGTCATTTTTGAGAGTTTCATGCTGAAATATTTAAGGCTGAAGTGGCATAATATCTGCAACTTACTTTCAGATGATTCAGTAAAACATTACAAAAAAAAGTTGCCAATGAATAAACTCCAACTCATGGCAACCCCACCCATGTGTATCAGAGTAGAACTGTGCTCCATAGGGTTTTCATGGTGGATTTTTCAGAAGGTCACCAGGCCTTTCATCCAAGGCACCTCTGGGTAGATTTGAACCTTCAACCTTTCTGTCAGCAGCTGAGTGCTTTAACCATTTGCACAACCCAGAGACTTCTTGGTAAAATGTGTTGTTGGGTGCCATTGAATCGATTCTGACTCATAGCATTCCCTTGTGACAGAGTAGAATGGCCTCGTAGGGTTTTCTTGGCTGTAACCTTAATAGGAACAGATCACCAGGTCTTTCTCCTGTGGAGCCACTGAGTGGGTTCCAACTGCTAACCTTTCGGTTAGCAGCCAAGTGCTTGACCATTGCGCCACCAGGCCTCCTTGCAGTAAAACATAGAGTTAAAGCAAATAATGGCAAAATGTTCTTTGTGAATCTACATGGGGAGCATAAGGATATTCCTTGTTCTTTCAAATGTTTACGTGTGACCTTTTTCATAACACAAAGTTGAAGAGGGGAAAAAGGAAACCTTATCTTGGGATTTTAGAAGTTAAGAAGAAAAGGGGTCTCTAAGCCAACAAGGTCACAATGTGTAAGAAGGAATAAAATCAATATGAGAGTTTTTTTGTTTCCAGCTACTTCTGCTAGTTGTTAAGATTTATTTCTGGTAACATATGCCCTGGAGCTATTTCTGACCTCATTTTTTAAATTTATAGGGGCATCTGCTAGCTCCAAACTCAGCCTTGACTCTAATGCTCCCCATGTATTTGATTTACCGTCAGGAAATACCAGCTAAGGACCTTGGGAAGGCAAATGAAGCCAGGGAAGCTGGCCAGTCCACATTAGAAAGGGGTCACACAGGATGACTGAGTGGTCCTCCGAGAACACCCAGAACCTCAACATAGGCTGACCTCCCCCCACTGGCCTCCATGGGGAGGCCAGCCTTCTGCTGCAGTGACTTTCAGAGAATACAACAATTAATGCCTTCTTCCCATGCCCAATTGACAAGAAATATCTCAAACACAGATTCTTTGAGGGTCGCTTCCTTTCCACTCCTATGCCAAGGGAAGGGCATGCTTAGGGTGGAATTTACTAATAGGAAGAAGCATTAGGAGACAAAAAGGCACAGTAGATTTCTCCATGTAGCAGCAAAAGGTTCTTCATAAAATTACAAAACCAGATCATGTTACTCTCCTGTTTAAAGTGCTCAGTGGCTTCTCATTGAACTTAAAACCCAAACTCCCAACTTTGACCTACAAGGCCTTGAGAATTTGGCCCATGGCTACTCTCCACCTCCATCTTTTTTTAATCACTCTTTCTCTGGCTGCACAATTCAACCACCCAGCTGACTTTGGAGGTCACAGTAAAGATAAGGAAACTGAGGTACACTGCAGGTCTGCAGCAGGGGCAAAGCTTAATCCTACTGAATTCTGCTCTAACGTTTGTTGACAGCTCCCTCCTTGGGATCGTACTGTAATTCAAGGGGCATCAAGAGGACCCCTCCCCAAACTTCTCCTCCATTTTCTATCACAGTATCTGAAACTCAGTTAGAGACCCACTCCATTGGTTTGAAAGTTTGTCTGAATCATACCCACTAAAATGCAAATGTCGCTGAGACAGGAGGGAAGAAGGAAAATGACGTGAGAGCCAACACTTTAGTGGTTATTCATTTTTTTAAATAATTTTGAGGAGTGGGAGGGTCACTTAGGAAAGGATATGGGGGAACTAAAAGATTCCCCAGGCCAAAAAACAACCACACATTTAAAATCGAAGCTCTGTACTGCACCTGGTAAGATGTTCGTAGTCATGGTAAGTGATAAAAAATAGATTACACATGAAAAGGTATTTTATATCTCATTCTTATTTTAAAATCACTGCTGAAGTGTTATATGCATGGAAGATTCTGTTAGGTAAACCCCAAAATATTATCAGTGATTACCTCAGGAGTGTAATTTTTTTTCTTTTAAAGAAATATTTATCTGCGTTTTCAAATTTTTCAAAAATGAATGTAAATACTTAGCCCACAAAAAGAAAAGGGGCTAGAGTAGTGATTTAAAAAGCTTATCTGCTAAGTTAATAATTTTCAGAGGACAGCCTTTGCCTGGAGGCTAAATTAAGTGTTTGGTGCATTTTTAGAATAAAATGACAAGTGTCACATCAAATAACACATGTAAGGTAGCTAGAATATTCTTATTGTGGTTGTTGATGGCACTTGGGAACCAAGGATCCCAAATATGTAGCTCGAGTGCCACTGCCCTTCCTCCAACCTAAGGCAGACATTGATGATTCTGCCGAGCTTGAGTGTGATGTCAGAGCCCCCTCAAAAAGCAACCACAGCCTCCCAATGGTGATAGATGCATGAGATAACCCCAGGGCCACCATTAGGACATGTTGCCTTTGGGCAAATCATGAAAAGGCACCATTCCTCAAGACATTTCACTTCCATCTATTGAAATAGTATCATGATATATCGATTTTTCAAGAACAAAATGCACCTGCTAGAAATCGATTGTAATAACTCAGTCTGTGATGTCTGTGATGTGTTTGGCATCCTTGGACAGTACACTATCTGCAAAACCATACACAGCAGCCCTGGCTGATACTTTTTGGTCATCTCTGCTGGAGATTAACTCCCCTCTCCCCCCAGATAAACACAAACCCTGACAAGATGGCATCAGTACCTCCCGATACAAGCAACAGTGGCCTGAGACACCTGGACGCTGCCTGGTCGTCCTGACATTCTGGGCACTGGGGTTGGTCCTGCTTTGGTACTTGTGAGGAACTTGCCTCCTGAAATGCCCACTTCCTTTGGCCAGACGCAGTCTAACTAGCAAGGCGTAGACCCTAACTGCATATTGCTAACCAGTCAGCTGTTTCTGTTTCAAGGCAGCATGATGGAAGGAGGACTCTCTCTGGGTCTTTTCTTTGTTCCAATTAAAACCCAGACTTCATTTCATGTTTTTTCCCAGCCCATGAATTTTCTGTTTACATACCCCAGTGACTTGCAACAAGCATAGTTAGTCCCCTGGGGCCTTTGGTGTTGCTTGGTGACATTGCAGGCTCAGCCTCTCTCTCCCAGCACCAGCGGTCTGGGTGTGCGGTCCAGTGGCTCTGGGGGATATACGGTCTGGGGGTAGCGGCCGCTGTGCCCAAAGATGAGGAAGGTAGACTCAGATGCTGTGGACATTCACCACCCACAGGCTGTAGTTGGCCACTTGGAGTTTTAAAATCAACATTGCCAACTTGAGACTTGCCAGGCGCACAGAAGAATCCTCTAAAGAAAGATCTTGCTTCACCCAGGGCTGTAAAACTGGCAAATGGAGCAGAAGGAAAGAGCAGTGTAAGATTGGTTTTAGAAGGGATGATTGTCTTGTAGGCCCCACGGCCATTTACAGATGGGACCAGCCTAGATCAACAAGAGACTCTGAGGTCACAGCTCCAGCTTATCAAGCATTCATTCATTTAATAAGAAGTATTACTTGTGTAGAGCCCCTGGGTCGTGCAGTTAACACACTCAGTTACTAACTGAAGGGTTGGAGCATCAAGTCCACCCAGAAGCACCTCAGAAGAAAAGGCCTGATGATCTGCTTTCAAAAAATCACAGCCATTGGAAACCCTATGGAGTGTAGTTCTATTCACATGGGGTTGCCATGAGCCGGAATTGACTTGATGGGAGCTTGTTTTACTGGTTATTACTATATGTACTTTTGTATTCTGTGTCTTAGTCACCTAGTGCTGCTGTAACAGAAATACCACATGGAGGACTTTAAAGAACAGAAATTTATTTTCTCACAGTTCTGGAGGGTAAAAGTCCAAACCAGGGGCTCAGCCCTGTCAGTTCCTTCCGTGAGCCTCTCTCTTAGTTTCTGGTATCTGCCAGTGATCCCTAACATCCCTTGGCATCTGTGTTTCCCATGTTTGTGTGTCCCTGTGTCTATTCTGTTCGTTTTATAATTCAGAATTCTGTGATTAGGTTTAGGATCAACCCTACACTGTGTGACCTCATTAACATAACAAAAGATAAACCCTGTTTCCAAACAGGATCACATCTACAGGTACAAGGACCAGGAATTCAACACATTATTGGGGGACTCATTCAGTCTACTCTGCTTATGTCCAAAAAGTCTATGTGCTACCTTATAATTGAAGAAATGGTTTCATTAAGTCAAGATATCATTACATAGAAAAAGACGAAAAAGCAGTAAGTGGCAAAATGGAAGGAAATGGAAGAGTTTCCTCAGACTATCTGAGCTAAAAAGATGACAGTGTACCCACTCCTGGATTGATTCCCATGTGTGCTACTGGAATGGGCCTATCTCTGGACTCCAGAAGCCTGCTGGATCCAAGTCTTGCTTCTGAACTTGATAGCTCTGAGACTCTGGGAAAGTTAGCAAATCCTCTGAGCCTTGGTGTCCACTCCTGAAAAAGACTGGGGCTAAGTACCTACCTCATAGAGTCATTAGTATTAAATGAGATGGTGAATGTAAAGTTCCCAGAACATAATAAGCAGGTCCTTGTTACCAGAAAAAAACAGTTACCATCTAGTCAACTCTGTCTCATGGCAACCTCATGCGTGTCAGAGTAGAACTGTGCTCCATAGGGTTCTTAATGCTGATTTTTTTTTTTTAGGAAGTAGATCACCAGACCTTTCTTCCAGGAGGCCTCTGAGTGGAACCTTTGCACCACTAAGGGACTTGGAAAAGGTTAATGTGCTTGGCTGCTAACCAAAATGTTGGAGATTTGAATCCACCTAGAGGTACCTCCGAAGAAAGGCCTAGCAATCAACTTCTGAAAAATCAGCCATTGAAAACCCTAAGGAGCACAGTTCTACTCTGACACACATGGATTCGCCATGAGTCGGAACTGGCTTTTAGTTTTCATTACCGTGAATCCCCTTGCCTTCTCTCCCCACAAGCAATGAGGCTTTGAACTAGCCTTTTCTGTTAAGTCTCCGAAGAACTGAGAGCCTGGCCCCTGGCTGCCTGCAGCCACACAGCCCACTACTCCCTCACCAGCCCAAGCAAATGATCCCTACTCCCCTCACAGCAGTCATCTTGATTTTCTGTCTGTGTGGGACTGCACCTTCCCAGCTAGTTCAGACCCTGCCCATCCACCCAGGCCCATCCCCAAGCCATCACTTCCTCATTCTCTCCGGTTCTTAAGCATTGCACGTCACCAAATGCCTATCCTGTGCGTGCAACTTTTTTCAAATGCCTATTCTGTGCAAGGAACTTGGTGTCATTTCTCCTTCTCCAAGTCTCCAAAGCCCTTTCTTGGCAACTTCTCCTTTTGCACCTACTTGATTCTTTTTTTTTTTTTTTTTCCTCAGTCACAAGTGCCCTTGTCTCTTTCCCACTAGATTGTAAACTTCATTAAAATCCAGTTTTTACAGAGTCTTACCAGTTGTCACATGTCCTGCAGCACCCAGGTCCCTCTCCAGCCCCGTGGAGCCATATCATCCTTGTCTCTGTGCCTTGAGTTGTCTGTCAGATCACAGAGCAAGCATTCAGTAGATCTGTAGTGAGCTGAATGAAGGAAGAAATAGCACCAAATATATAAACTTAGCATTCTTCCCTGGCCCTAGCTTGAAAGGTGGCCTTTCATTCCTGCTCAGGTTGTGTGCTAGTGAACATGGAAGTGCCAGAATTTATCCTTCTCCCTTTGCTGTCAAGTGCCACTTTGTACCCTCTGTCTTGAGTCTCCTGTAGCTACTAGAGGAATTGAAATATAGGCAGTCCCCAACTTAACAACGTATTCGAGTTACGATGAACCTCACTTACAACCATCCAGTTTTTTTGTTTTGTACATCTTTTTTTTTTTTTAGTTTCTCATACAAAAATTTATACACACATTGCTATGTGACCGTAGCTGCTCTCCCTATAATGTGAAAGTACACTCCTCCTTTCCACCCCAGATTTCCCATGTCCATTCAACCAGCTCCTGACCCTCTCTGCCTTCTCATCTCACCTCCAGACAGGAGCTGCCCATTTAATCTCATATATCTACTTGAGCTAAGAAGCACACTCTTCACAAATATCATTTTATGTCACATAGTCCAGTCTAATCGTTGTCTGACGAGTTGGCTTTGGGAATAGTTTCAGTTCTGGGCTAACAGAGAGTCCAGGGGTCATGTCTTCTGGGGTCCCTCTAGTCTCAGACCATTAAGTCTGGTCTTTTTACTAGAATTTGAGTTCTGCACCCCACTTTTCTCTGTTTCCGTCAGGGACTGTCTGTTGTGTTACCTGTCAGGGTGGTCATTGGTGGTAGCTGGGCACCATCTAGTTCTTCTGGTCTCAGGCTGATGGTGTCTCTGGTTTATGTGGCCCTTTCTGTCTCTTCTGCTAATATTTTCCTTGTGTCATTCTCCTTTGCTTCAGGTAGGTTGGGACCAACTGATGTAGCTTAGATGGCTGCTCGCTAGCTTTTAAGACCCCAGATGCCACTCATCAAAGTGAGATGCTGAACATTTTCTTAATAAACTTTGTCATGCCAGTTGACCTAAAGTTCTCCTGAAACCATGGTCCCAAGACCCCCACCCTTGCTGCTCTGTCCCTTGAAGTGTTTGGTTGTATTCAGGAAACTTCTTAGCTTTTGATTTAGTCCAGTTGTGCTGACTTCCCCTGCATTGTGTGTTGTCCTTCCCTTCTCCTAAGATAATTCTTGTCTACTCTCTAGTTAGTGAATACCCCCATCCCTCCTGCCCCACCCTCGTAAATATCAAAGAATGTTTTCTTCTGTGTTTAAACCATTTCTTGAGTTCTTATAATAGTGGTTTCATACAATATTTGTGCTTTCGAGACTGACTAATTTCACTCAGCATAATGCCTTCCACATTCCTCCATGTTATGAGATGTTTCGCAGATTCATCTTGTTCTTTACCTTTGCGTAGAGTTCTGTTGTGTGACTATACCATAATTTGTTTATCTCTTTGTCCATTGATAGGCACCTAGGTTGTTTCCATCTTTTTGCTATCATGAACAGTGCTGCAGTGAACATGGGTGTACATATATCTGTGTGACAGGCCTTATTTCTCTAGGATATATACCAAGGAGTGGGATTGCTGGATTATATGGTACTTCTATTTCTAGCTTTTTAAGGAAGCGCCAAATCAATTTCCAAAGTGGTTGTACCGTTTTACATTCCCACCAGCAGTGTATAAGTGTTCCAGTCTCTCCACAACCTCTCCAACATTCATTATTTTGTGTTTTTTGGATTAATGCTAGCCTTGTTGGAGTGAGATGGTATCTCATTGTAGTTTTAATTTGCATTTCTCTAATGGCTAATGATTGTGAGCATTTCCTCATGTATCTGGTAGCCACCTGAATGTCTTCTTTGGTGAAGTGCCTGTTCATATCCTTTGCCCATTTTTTAATTGGGTTATTTGTCTTTTTGTTGTTGAGGTTTTGCCGTATCTTGTAGATATTAGAGATTAAACGCTGATCGGATTTGTCGTAGCCAAAAATTTTTCCCAGTCTGTAGGTTGTCTTTTGATTCTTTTTCTGAAGTCTTTTGATGAGCCTAAGTGTTTGATTTTTAGGAGCTCCCAGTTATCTAGTTTCTCTTCTGGTGTTTGTGTATTGTTACTTATGATTTGTATTCCGTTTATGCCGTGTAATAGGGCTCCTAGCGTTGTCCCTGTTTTTTCTTCCATAATCTTTATCGTTTTTGATTTTATATTTAAGTCTTTGATCCATTTTGAGTTAGTTTTTGTTCATGGTGTGAGGTATGGGTCTTGTTTCAGGTTTTTGCAGATGGATATCCAGTTATGGCAGCACCATTTGTTAAAGAGACTATCTTTTCCCCAGTTAACAGACTTTGGGCCTTTGTCAAATATCAGCTCCTCATAGGTGGATGAATTTATGTCTGGATTCTCAATTCTGTTCCACTGGTCTATGTGTCTGTTGTTGTACCACCACCAGGCTGTTTTGACTACCGTGGCGGTATAATAGGTTTTAAAATCAGGTAGTGTGAGGCCTCCCACTTTGTTCTTCTTCAGTAATGCTTTACTTACCCGGGGCCTCTTCCCTTTCCATATGAAGTTGGTGACTTGTTTCTCCATCTCATTAAAGAATACCATTGGAATTTGGATTGGGATTGCATCGTATCTGTAGATCTCTTTGGGTAGAATTGACATTTTCACAATGTTGAGTCTTCCTATACATGAGCAAGGTATGTTTTTCCACTTATGGTTTCTTGCAGTATTGTCTTGTAGTTTTCTTTGTGTAGGTCTTTTACATTTCTAGTTAGATTTATTCCTAAGTATTTTATCTACTTGGGGACTACTGTAAATGGTATTGATCTAGTGATTTCCTCTTGGAAGTTCTGTTTGTTGCTGTACAGGAATCCAACTGATTTTTGTGTGTTTATCTTGTATCCTGAAACTCTGCTGAAATCTTCTACAAGTTCCAGTAGTTTTCTTGTGGATTCTTTGGGGTTTTGTGTGTATAAGATCATATTATCTGCAAATAGAGATACTTTTACTTCTTCCTTAACAATTTGGATTCCCTTTATTTCTTTTTCTAGCCTAATTGCTCTGGCTAGGACCTCCAGCACAGTGTTGAATAAGAGTGGTGATAAAGGTTATCCTTGTCTGGTTCCTGTTCTCAAGGGGAATGCTTTCAGACTCTCTCCATTTAGGATGATGTTGGCTGTTGGCTTTTTATAAATGCCCTTAATTATGTTGAGGAATTTCCCTTCTATTCCTATTTTGCTGAGAGTTTTTATCATGAATGGGTGTTGGACTTTGCCAAATGCCTTTTCTGCATCAACTGGTAAGATCATGTGGTTCTTTTGTTTTATTTATGTGATAGATTACATTGATTGTTTTTCTAATGTTGAACCATCCCTGCAAACCTGGTATGAATCCCACTTGGTCATGGTGAATTATTTTTTTGATATGTTGTTGAATTCTATTGACTAGAATTTTGTTGAGGATTTTCGCATTTATTGGTCTGTAATTTTCTTTTTTTGTGGTTTCTTTACCTGGTTTTGGTATCAAGGTTATGCTGGCTTCATAGAATGAGTTTGGGAGTATTCCTTCCTTTTCTATGCTCTGAAATACCTTTAGTAGTAATAGTGTTAACTCTTCTCTGAAACTTTGGTAGACTTCTCCAGCGAAACAGTCCAGGCCAGGGCTTTTTTTTTGTTGGGAGTTTTTTAATTACCTTTTCAATCTCTTCTTTTGTTATAGGTTTATTTAGTTGTTCTACATCTGTTTGTGTTCGTTTAAGTAGGTAGTGTGTTTCTAGAAATTTGTCCATTTCCTCTAGGTTTCCAAATTGGTTAGAGTACAGGTTTTCAGAGTATTCTGTTATGATTCTTTTAATTTCAGTTGGGTTTATTGTGATATCGCCCATCTCGTTTCTTATTCAGATTATTTGCTTCCTCTCCTGTTTTTCTTTTGTCAGTTTAGCCAATGGTTTATCAATTTTGTTGATCTTTTCAAATAACCAGCTTTTGGTCTTGTTAACTCTTTCAGTTGTTTTTCTATTTTCTATTTCATTTAATTCTGCTCTAATTTTTAGTATTTGCTTTCTTCTGGTGCCCGAGGGCTTCTTTTGCTGCTCTCTTTCTATTTGTTCCAGTTGTAGGGTTAATGTTTTGATTTTGGCCCTTTCTTCTTTTGGATGTGTGCATTTATTGCTATAAGTTGACCTCCGAGCGCTGTTTTTGCTGTGTCTCAAAGGTTCTGGTTGGATGTGTTTTCATTCTCATTTGATTCTATGAATTTCTTTTTTCCATTCTTAATTTCTTCCATAACCCAGCGGTTTTTGAGCAAGGTGTTGTTCAGTTTCCATGTGTTTGATTTTTTTTCCTTAGTTTTTCTGTTACTAGTTTCCATTTTTATAGCTTTATGGTCAGAAAAGATGCTTTGTAAAATTTCAATGCTTTGGATTCTGTTAAGGCTTGCTTTGTGGCCTAATATGTGGTCTATTCTGGAGAGTATTCCATGTGTGTTGGAAAAGAAAGTATACTTGTCTGCTGTTGAGTGGAGTGTTCTGTATATGTCTGTGAGATCAAATTGGTTGATTGTGGCATTTAGATCTAACGTGTCTTTATTGAGCTTCTTTCTAGATGTTCTGTCCTTCACCAAAAGTGGTGTCTTAAAGTCTCGTACTATTATTGTGGAGCTATCTATCTCTCTTTTCAATGCTGTTGGAGTTTGTTTTATGTATATTGGAGCCCTGTCATTGGGTGTGTAAATATTTATTATGGTCATGTCCTCCTGGTGTATTGACCCTTTAATCATTATATAGTGTTTCATTACTTATCCTTTGTGGTGGATTTTACTTTAAAGTCTGTTTTCTCAGAGATTGATAGTGCCACTCCTGCTCTTTTTTGATTGTTGTTTGCTTGATATATTTTTTTCCATCCTTTGAGTTTTAGATTGTTTATGTCTTTAAGTCTAAGTTGTGTTTCTTGTAGGCAGCGTATAGACGGATTGTGTTTTTTTATCCATTCTGCCACACTCTGTCTGTTTATCGGTGCATTTAGTCCATTTACATTCAGTGTAATTATTGATAGGTATGAATTTAGTGCTGTCAGTTGGATGTCTTTTTTTGTGTGTGTTGTTGACAGTTTCTTTGTTCCACTTAATTTTTTGTGCTGAGTTGTTTTTCTTTATGTATTTTGTTTTCATCTTTTTCATTGCTGATTTTGTATTTGTTGAATCTTTTATGTTTTTCTTGTTTTTTATTTTGATGCGTAAGATTGTTCATTTCCTTTATGCTTACCTTAATACTTACCCCTATTTTTCTAAGTTTAAATCAATCTTTTATTTCTTTATATCACCTTGATTTCTTCTCCATATGAAAGATTTATGACTACATTTTTTAGTCCTTCTTTTTTGCTTTAATGTTGTCATCTTTTACATATTGACATCTCTGTTTCCCTATTTTCAGTGTTTTAACTTTGATTTATTTTTCTAACTTGCCTATCTGGGTTGATATCTGGTTGCTCTATCTTGTGTTCTTGGGTTGTTATCTGATGTTACTGATTTTCTAAGGGGAGGACTCCCTTTAGTGTTTCTTGTAATTTTGGTTTGGTTTTTACAAATTCCCTAAACTTCTATTTATCTGGAAATGCCCTGATTTTGCCATCATATTTGAGAGACAGTTTTGCTGGGTATATAACTCTTGGCTGGCAATTTTTTTCCTTCAAGGCTTTTTATATATCATCCCATTGCTTTCTTGCCTGCATGGTTTCTGCTGAGTAGTCAGAGCTTAGGCTTATTGTCTCTCCTTTGTAGGTGACTTTTCATTTATCCCTAACCACTCTTAAAATTCTCTCTTTATCTTTGGTTTTGGCAAGTTTGATTATAATGTGCTTGATGACTTTCTTTTGGGAGCTGCCTTGTGTGGGGTTCAATGAGCATCTTCGATAGATAGCTTCTCATCTTTCACAATATCAGGGAAGTTTTCTGCCAACAAATCTTCAATTCTCTCTGTATTTTCTGTTACCCCCCGCCCCATTCTAGTACTCCAATCACTTGTAGGTTATTCCTCTTGATAGAGTCCTCATAATTCTTAGAGTTTCTTCATTTTTTAAAATTCTTTTATCTGACTTTTCCTCAAATAAGTTGGTGTCAAGTACTTTATCTTCAGTCCCCTCACCTGTCCAGAGCTTATCTCTGGTTGAGGTCTCGGCTTGGCATTTCCTTCTCCAGGAATCCTTCCCTATCTTCATCCCCAAAACTCTGGATTGGTTGCCCCTCTTTGGTGTTTCCATCTCACATGCACACCTCAACTGTAACACTTATTACACTTTCCCATTTACTTGTCTCTTTCTCCGTCAGACTATAATCTCTGTGAGGACCATGCATCATGTCTGCCTTGCTTACTAGTACATCTCTAGTGCCTTGCAGTGAGAATTGTGTGTAGTACGCTTACTATGTGTAATTAATTAGTTAATCTCTATTGAGGCTGTTTTCTTATCAGAATGAAAGTGTTTAGAATTTGACAACTCATTATATGATCTCTAGATCATGTTATGCCCGTGTTCTCTATATGCTTCTCATTGGCCTTTCATATCTGATAAAATGTAGGTCCTGGGTATGTGTAATCCCTCTGAGAAGTCTCCCTCTGGATCACTGTTTGCATGAGATATGGATCATGACCCTGGTTCTCCATCAGAAGCACATGCTTCCGCAGTACCCTCTCCTAGCTCTGGGCTGGGGCGAGATGAGACAGCTCAACCTGCAAACAACTTGGTGGGGGCCATGCATGAATAAGTCTCAGATCAGTTTTAAAAAGGAAAAAGCACTGTGGACTGGTGGGGCTTAGAAGACTCCTAGGAGAAGGTGAAACTTGAATAGGGCTTTGCGAGGGGACAAGATTGAATGGAGAGCTTTGGATTAGGAGGGTAAGGGGGGGAAGAATTTACGGGTATAAATTAACCATATGAATGGTCCAGTTATTTACTTTGGAATCACACCATCAGATCTTTAAGTTAATTGCAAAACAGATTGTTGTTAGGTGCCATCGAGTTGGTTCCTACTCATAGCTACCCTGTGTACAGCAGAACAAAACACTGCCCGGCCCTGCGTCAACCTCACAACCATTGTTGCAACCACTGTGTCAGTCCATCTCGTTGAGGGTCTTCCTCTTTTTCAGTGACCTTCTATGTTACTAAGCATGATGTCCTTCTCTAGGAACTGGTCCCTCCTGATAACATGTCAAAATACCTAAGACAAAGTCTCACCATTCTCCTTTCTAAGAAGCATTCTGGCTGTACTTCTTCCAAGACAGATTTTTTATTTCTTCTGGCAGTCTGTGGTATATTCATTATTCTTCACTAGCACCATAATACAAAGGCATCAACTCTTCTTCGGTCTTCCTTATTCGTTGTCCAGCTTTCACATGCCTGTGAGGTGACTGAAAATATCACAGCTTGGGTCAGGCACACCTTAGTCCTCAAAGTGACATCTTTGCTTTTAAACACTTTAAAGAGGTCTTTTGCAGCAGATTTACCCAGTGCAAAACAGATTGTTTACACAAAATCAGGAGAGAGATTACCTCTTCAGGCTAGATGGTACGGGTTCTTAAGCTAGAAAATAGCTTAAGACTTTTTTCATTTTTCTTCCAACTGCATGTGTACATCACAATTTTTTAAGTCTAAAAGATGTTAGTTGCTTATGACCAAAAACCCAGTGAGTAAAGCAGCAAATAATATGATCCACTCGGATATGAGTGAGGCTAAAAAGTTTCTCAGGTGTTAAGATTTTTAGTAACTTTTTCTGTCTCCAGCTTTAATAATTTTATATTGTTTTTGTAATGTGTGTCTTTAATCAGAAAAGAATTTCAAGTTTCCCACGGTCTTGGCAGCATGGGCTGCTGTTGGAAAATCATGAGTGTTGAACTGAGGGAGTCCTGGGTCTAAATGCTGGCTCTGTTGTTGTTAGTTGCTGTCTAGTCAGCTCCAACTCATGACGACCCCGTATACGACAGAATGAAATGTTGCCAGATCCTGTACCATTTTCATGGTTGTTGGCATGTGTGAGTCCATTGTTGCAGCTATTGGTTGAGTAGTATCTTCCATCTTCTAGCACTTTATCAGAGAATATTCAGTTGTGCTCTATAGGGTTTTCATTGTCTAATTTTTGGAAGTAGATCACCAGGCCTTTCTTCCTAGTCTGTCTTAGTCTGGAAGATCCACTGAAACCTGCCCACCATGGATGACCCTGCTGGTATTTGAAATACCAGTGGCACAGCAATACACAAGCCACCACGGTACAACAAACTGGTGGATGCCAGCTCTACTGCTTACTTAATAGCTGTGCGGACCCAGTTAGGAAATTTCACCTCAACGAGAGCCTCAGTGTCCACGTCTATAAGATGGGAATAATAAGACCTACCTCACAGGGATGTTGTGAAGCTTAAAGTAGACAAAGTGTATAAAGCACCTGGCTCATAAAGCACCTGGCACATAGTTGGTGCTCAGTAAATACTGACCACTTTTCCTTCCCTGAAGAACAAAATGATTATATTGTTATAGACTATCAGTTCTAGGGAAGGACCCTAAGAGAGCATTTAATCCAACCACTTTATTTTGTTCCATTTAAATTGTTCTTAATTGCACATGATAACAAAATCAAATAATACAGATGAGCTTATGATGAAAAACAGCCTTCTTGGCTCCGCCGCACCTCTCCCCAGCTGCAGTCCCAATCCCCAAGGCACCCTGCTTTAATCATTTGTTTCTAGTTCTTTTTATTGTTATCTCCATAACACTTAATACTATGAGGATAACCTCTATTTCTTAATTAGCAACTTTAGACAATATTTACTGGCTCCCTAGTTGGAAAGATGAGGTTTTAGCTTATTTACATTACCCCCTATTTCCTCTCAATGTTTGATTATATTATTACTTCTGTTGTTTCCGTTTGTAATTTTAGGTAATATACTTCTGTCTCCATTGCTTCTTTTGATAACATGATACAGTATCTTGATTTCTTTCCCTGAAAGACAAGGAAACTAACACTCCTGACTTCCCTCCTGACACTTCCACTTCCCACCACCTGTCAACTACACTGTTGTCACAGTGGTTAACATTTGTATTTCATTCTGTGTCTATGACTTGTCCTTAAGAATAACCTAGAAGTTAAAAAACAAATACAATAAAACCTAGGAGAGCCAGGAACTCAGTGGGACCGCCTTGTTTTTCCAGGTCTCGCAACTTTTCTGCCTTTGACAGGGTGCAGTCTTCCCACTTTTCTTTCGCTGTCTATTAGCGGAAAATATGAGTTTTCTTTCTCTGACAGGTTTCTGCCTTACACAGGTTCTGGCTTTCGCAGGTTTTACTGTATTGTTTATTAAGCTGATGTAAATATTGTTCCTTGCAGGGCCAAGTGGTATGCTAGGATTTTATTTCCTTCCCTCTAATTCCAGCCCCATGACCCTGGAAGCTCCTTATTTTAAAGTTAAGAATCAGTTACTTTAAATTTAGACATTTAAGTTAGTTTTAAACAGTATCATATGTTCAATGTATAAAATTTAATAAATACATGTAAGTAGGAAAAAGGAAGGAGGGAGAGAAGGAAAAAAAAATTTAACCTGAAAATCCCACTGCATGGAGCTTTTTAAAAAATACCTCACATAGTTCAAACAGAGTAATAAGTCAAATAGAAAATACTTTCTTTAGTATTAAGGAGAGGCTTATATAGGAAAACTTGTAATGGCGGAGATTCTGTTCTGTTTTGAGTCTCAGTTCCTTTACGTGCCTCAGACATTGAACTCTATTTGCACATACCTATTGAGCGTTTGTGATATAGCAGGCATGGTGCAGTGGTTGAGAGCTTTGGCTGCTAACCAAAAGGTCAGCAATTCGAATCCACCAGCCGCTCTTTGGAAATCCTGTGATACAGTTCTACGCTGTCTTATAGGGTCGCTATGAGTCGGAATCAACTCGACAGCAGTGGGTTTGGTTTTTTGGTTTTTGGTGTATTGATAGGGTCGCTGTGAATCAGAATTGACTCCACAGTAATGAGTCATGCTCAGCATTCAGAATAAAATACGGTCAAAATTGAACATTGTCACTACCTTTCTGGAGATTCAATTCCAGTGGGAGGAGGTAGATATTAATCAAATAGTCACACGTAGGAATGTGTACTACAGATTGAGTTCAAATGTTAAAAAGGAAAAGAACCTTTCTATGAGGACAGGAGTCGCTGGGTGGCTCAAACAGTTAAGCACTCAGCTACTAACCACAGAGTTGAAGGTTCAAATCAACCCAGAGGCACCTCAGAAGAAAGGCCTGGAGATCTACTTCTCATAAATCAGTCATTGAAAACCCCATGGAGCACAGTTCTACTCTGAAACACACGGGAATGCCACGAGTCAGCCGCACCTGGTTTGGTTTGGTTTCTATGTACAGGGAGAGGCATTGATGGGCAGAAGGGGAGGGGGTTTCAGGGAAGTATTCCTTGAAGGAATGCTGCTTGGAAGTTTACTAAGTGAAGTGGGGCAGAGGAGGAGAGATGACTTAGGGAACATTCCAGAAAGAAGGCAGAGATTCTGTGGGGCATTCAAATAACAAACAGCTGCTGTGGGCAGAGCAGAAAGAGCAGGGTGAGCGGGAAAGGAATCCATGCTGGTGGGCTTCACAGGCCAGGTGAAGGGTCCTTTTAAGCCGGGGGTAGCTTGATGGGTTTCTAGGCAGATTGAGTGGCCTAGTGTCCATCCTTTAAGATAATGGCTAGACAAGAGGGAAGGGCAGCCGTCAGATAGGCTCCCACAATGGAAGCTTGTTTGGATCCCTTACATAGGCCTTTTTGTGCTCTAAGCTGGACTTTGGCAGCAGTCCTCTGGTCTTCCTCTCTGATTTCATCAGTCTCAATGGCCTCAGCTAATGAATGCCAAACAAATACCTCCACAAAGGTATCGCAGCCAGAGTCCCTGATGGAGCAGGAGAAAGGTGGGGTGCAGAACTCAAATCTAGTAAAAAGACCAGACTTACTGGTCTGAGACTGGAGGAACCCTGGAAAGCATGGCCCCCGGACTCTCTGTCAGCCCAGAACTAAAACAATTCCCGAGGCCAACTCTTCAGACAAAGATTGGACTAGACTGTGGGATATAAAATGATACTCGTGAAGAGTGTGCTTCTCAGCTCAAGTAGATACACGAGACTAAATGGGCAGCTTCTGTCCGGAGGTGAGATGAGAAGGCAGAGAGGGTTAGGAGCTGATTGAATGGACACAGAAATCTGGGGTGGAAAGGAGGAGTGTGCTGTCACAGTATAGGGAGCACAATTAGGATCACATAACAATGTATGTATAAATTTTTGTATACGAGACTAACTTGAAATGTAAACTGTTACTTAAACTACAGCAATAAACAAACAAAACAAAAGGTATCGCAGCATGTGTACCCCTCATTATGTAAATGGCCACATAGCTCATCCTCTGGGACCTCCCAGACCAATGCTTTGCCACCTGTATTAGGGAACCACATCCTTCTCTCTTCCTTGCCTCCATTGGGAAATGGCATCACAGAATAGAAGACGCACAGAAAGCATGTCAGTAGGAAGCGCCCTCCCTCAAAGAACCTCTGATCCCACAGTTTGCTAACTGAGGTGGGGGGTGGGGGGGGCAGGGTACAGAGGGAGTCAACAGAACACTGTCTCCCCAAAAGAAATCTAAAGTAGAAGCTCGTCAGATACAATGAATACAGCAGCAGCATTGTTTGGTTGTATAGGTGACTGCCAAGGTCAGTTAACCCACATGAGCAAGTTAGAAATTTAATAGCTCATGCAGTGTGCAACCTTTCTGGTAATAAGTCATTTCTAGGAATAGCTGAAATTTTTGGAAGAGGGGAAGACAAGAAAACTGGGTAATGGGGCTCTGTATACCAGTCCTCTGCTTGGAACAATTCATTAGCTCCTTGTTGCGTTTAAAACAAAACTCAGACTTCTCACAAGGTCCCCCATGATCTGGTGCCTCCATGCCTTTAGGGCCACACGCGGTACTGTGATTTCCTGTATCACAACACTCCTTAAACACCAAGCTCTTTCCCACCCAGGGCCTGTGGTCTGACTTAGGGAACATTATGAGACTACGTGGCTAGCTCCCTTACTTCATTCCGTTTATCCAAATGTCATCCTTCAAAAAGATTTAACTTGACCAGTCTCTCTGAAGTAGCCCCTTCCCCTTTCCCAGTCACTCTGTAGCCTATCACCCTGTTGTATGTTATCACTGTTTGTAACTTTCTAATTTGTTTGCTTGTTTTTGTCTGTCTCTATCAACTAGAATGTAAATTCCATGAGGACAAAGATCTAGTCTAACTTGTTCAGTATTGTGCCTGCAAAGCCTATAACAGTGCCTGGCACTCAATAAATATTTATTGGATGAATGAATAAATGAATAGATTTAATGGTAGCATTCTCATACTTGGAGGACTTTCATATGGACAAACAAATTCATTTATTCATCTGAGAGATTTTTATCAGGTAACTAATATTCATTTATTTATAATTAATTATTGGGAAACTATTATGTGCAAGGCACTGGGAATAAGAGGCAAAAATAGAAACATCATCCCTCCCCTAAAGGAGCTCACAGTGTTGTGGTGGTCAGTGTGGAGAGCTGTGGAGAGAGACAACAGATGTGTGGATCATCAGGACCTGAAGATGGGTTAGTCAGGGGAGGTGAAGCAGAGAAAAAAGGTGAACTTCAGGTTTCAGGCTTGTGCAGAAGAGGAGATGGTTGTGCCCTTCTGTGAGCAGGGACCCCTGATTGAGAAGATGAGGAGAAGGTCAGCTTTAGAAATGTTGAGCTGTGATATATCCATGTGGAGATGTCCAACAAGCAGTTGGGTGTCCAAATCTGTAGCCTGGGAGAAAAGTTTGGCTGGAAACACCAATCTGATGGCTCATAGGCAGTGAGTGGTGTTTGAAGTCATGAGGATTGGCAAGACTGACCAGACGGAATAGAGTGAGGAGAAAAGAAAACCAAAGTGGGACCTTGGGGAAAACCAACACTTAAGGGATGGCTAGATGTAAAACCTGCAAAAGAGACTAAACGGGGAAACCAAAATGATGGGAACCAGCAGAGCACATTGTCATAGTAGCTGGAGGAGGAGAGAATGGTCAACAATGCCTAATACTTTAGAGATACCATGTTAGATGAGGACTGAAAATTTATATCATGAATCAAAGGATCTACGCTTAGACACGGCAATAAAACTGGGTTGTTTGATTCACTAGTTAGATGGTCCACGACCACGACTTAGGAGAGAAACAACTTAAGAAAGTGGGCAGAAGTCCCCTCTCTGCCTAAGAAGCAAAGTCCCTGGGTGTTGCAAGTGGTTAGCTCACTCAGGCTGCTAATCAAAACGTTGGAGGTTCGATCCCAGAGGATCCTTGGAAGAAAGACCTGGTGATTTACTTTTGAAAAATCAGCCATTGAAAACCTGATGGAGCACAGTACTACTCTGACACACAGGGGGTCACCATGAATCAGAGTCGACTCAACAGCAGCCGGGGTTCTGTTGGCTAAGAAAATGAGAATGATGGTCAGCTAGATCAGGCAGATGCCCCTGAAGAGCCTACCTGTCCTCCCTCTGGTATTCTCAGCTCAAGGACTGACCTGCAATAAAAAGTATCCTGGGGGGAGTTTGGCAAAATGGCGCTCTAGGCAGAAGCACTGCACTGTCCCTCCACAGCAAAGATCCAAAAAACTAAGCCGAACAGAGAATACAACAATCCTGAAACCCTAAAACATCAAATGAAGAAATAAAGAACTCAGCCAAGAACCAAATGGAGTGAGAAAACTGACAGAGAACGGAGAGCGAGGAGAGATTCACGGAGAGGTCCCCTACCAGCTAATGCAGCACGGATCCGCC
>NW_004443947.1:24988616-25026595 GCF_000243295.1 Trichechus manatus latirostris | reverse complement strand
TGTGTATTTTCACCAAAAAAAAAAAAAGGTTGAGAAGTTAGAGGGTTGACATGTTGTGGGGTTGTTAACCAATGTCATAAAACAATATGTGTATTACTGTTGAGAAACTATTTGTTCTGTAAGCCTTCACCTGAAGTACAATAAAAAAAAAAAAAGTATCCTGGGGCATCCACTTTTAAGCATTCAGGCTTCCCCATTCCCAGCATGGCCATGTTTCACCCCTGCTTCGGCTAGAGAAAGCCACAGGCATCCACATCCTGTGCTTAGAACCCCAGTGTGTCAGAGTTTGAATGAAGCCTGGGTCTTACCTAATCCAGTTCTCCACAATTTAAAGATGAGAAGCCAAGACTCAGTAAAACATGCTTCTCCGGGTCCTCCCTCCCTTTTTGTGACTGTGAGCTGGCCTCAGGAGAATAAGCATATTAGATTCTGTCTTCTAGGCCTGTCTTGCCCCAAAGAAATTTTTCCTCCAACCATTGTAGCTGATGTCTGCTTTTAAGCTTACTTTCATAAGTCACCATCAAAATCTATCTGTCCTGGGTTCTAGTCCCTCTTCTCTCGCCAGCTGGTGTGGAGGCAACCAGACAGACAGGCCTTTACGCAGAATTATCCCACAGTAGTGGATTCGATGATTGGCCCAGCCTCCTTCTTGGAGCCTACAGGCCTCACAAGCAACCAGGCAAAGAAACAGTGTCTGGGGCCTATCATCTCTGTTTGATCCCTCTGTCACAGATTCTAATTCTTCAACAAATACCTTGTAAGATTATAGTTAAAATGTATTGGGCACGCATATGTGTCAGGCCCACTGCTAAGAGGTTATGCGTTCTCTCATTTAATCCTCACAGTAACCCATTCAGATAGGTACCATTCTTATACTCATTTTGTGGATGACTAAATAGGCTCAGAGAGGTTAAGTAACTTGTCCAAGATCACACAGCTAATAAGTAGAAGAGGCAGGATTTGAACCCAGGTCTGGCTGACTCCAGTGCTCAAGTTTTTAGGAATAAAAAGTCTTCTGGTTTAAAATGAAAAATTGTTTTCTCCTTTCATTCCATGCCTGGCTGCAGTCCCAGGAGGAAGTCTGTGATTTGCTCCATGCTGCACCTTTCCAGAACATCTTGCCTAGAGTCTACATCAAAGGTAAGAAACCACTAACAACAACTGAATGTAGCCAGCATGCATTTGAACTTCGTGTTCAGTTCTTCATCCCAGTAAACTCTGATCTGCATTTAGAAAGGAAGAAGGTTAAAGCTTTGGGCAGCTGTTGTATATTCACAGAATTGCAGAATTGGAAATTACACTGTAGGCCTTATTCCTTGTTCCTTCTAGAACATCCCTAGTACATTGCTATTTAGCCTTGATTTAAACTTCTCAAATGATAGGGAACTCACCACCCCACAAGACAGACAACTCCACTGTTGTATAGAGATAATAGAAAACTTCCATATAGTGAGTCCTAATCATACTTTCCAGAGCCAAGAAGAACAGTTCCACTCCATTAAGTTTTGAAATAGAGACGTATTGCCAGGTCCTCTGAGCGTTTTTCTTCCCCAGCCCTTCTTACCCCTAGTGTGCCCTGAATCTCATGTTCTGCTTTGCTGCTTCAATTGCAGAGGGGGAGCGCCTGGAGGTCCGGATGAAACGCTTGGAAGCCAAGTACGCCCCACTTCACTTGGTTCCTCTGATAGAGAGGCTGGGAACCCCTCAGGTACGAACCCTATATCATGGACTTTAGAGGTACTTTAGAGGAAGAGGATTTGTTCTAACTCTCTCATTTCGCAGGTGGAGAAACTGAGGCCCGGAGAGGGGGAAAAGAGTGTCCAGTACCACAAAGCCTTTTAGTGGCAGGGGCAGGTCTGGAATGAGGTTTGCTAACTCTCAGGCCTAGTTCTTTCTTGTACACCCTGTGTCATTTTTCCTGCCAAGAAAGAAGGAAGTCACCTCATTTAAACAAGTATCTATTATGCCCCTGATAGCTATCAAGAATTCTGCTAAGTTATCTCTCAAAATTAAAACTTCACACACCCGCTACACCAGAAGTTCATTTCTGGATATCTTTGCTAGACAAACACTCACAGGAATATGAGATGTTAACTGTAGAATTGTTTGCTAAAGCAAAACCTGGAAACAGGTTAAATGTCCATCAGTAGAGGGGTTGACTAAATAAAATTTGGTATAGTCATCTACAGGAGTCCCTGGGTGGCGCAAATGTTGAGCGCTTGGCTACTAACCAAAAGGTTGGAGGTTTAAATCCACCCAGAGGCACCTCGGAGGAAATGCCTGGTGGTCTACTTCCAAAAGATAACAGCCATTGAAAACCCTATGGAGTGCAGTTCTACTCTGACTTGTATGGAGTCACCTTGAGCTAGAATTGGCCTGAAGGCAACTAGTTTGGTTTGGTTTTTTATATTCATCTAAATGCTGAATACTTGGCATATAATTAAATAGAAAAATTAGATAAAGACACATCAATGTCGATAGGTCTCAAAAACATGGTTGAGTGAATTAATAAGCAAGTTGCACTACAGTTCATACAGTATGATACCACTTGTATTTTTTTAAAAATGTATGTAGTAAGACCATATAGGTAAATCTTTTTCTAAAAAACATCTGGAATGATATACACCTAGCTCATAATGGTGGCAACGTCTGAAGAGAGAGGTAAAGGAGACATAGGTTGGGGAGAGGGTATCAAGGAAGATTTCAGCTTTATCTGTAATGTTCTAATATTTTTTAAAGGTCAGTGGCTCATGTGTTAATTCTATAAATAAAATTCATTTTTTAAAAAACCATACCAGTCACCATGAATGAGATGAGTAAGACAGGACCTCTGGATTCAGAGAACTCACAGACTGTAAATGGAGGCAGGAAGGAAGAGAGTTGGAGGAAAGAGAAGCAACAAAAAGAATGTGCTATCCCCTCAAACTGATTTAAGCAAGCTTCACATTTTGGGGGTTCCAGGGGAAGAGTTCAGAAAGGAGAGAAACAGGACACCATCATGAGACAAGCCAGGGTCATTTGTTTCACTAGCCAAATCCAACTGTTCAAGAGATTTAGGATTCATTTGAACCCACCCTAAGGCACTTCAGAAGAAAGGCCTGGGGATCTACTTCCAAAAGATCACAGCCATTGAAAACCCTATGGAACACAGTTCTACTCTGACCCACATGGGGTCGCTGTGAGTCAGAATCCACTCCACAGCAACTGGTAAAAATCTCAGAACTGGGGATACAGCAATGAAGACCACAGACCAAAAATTTAGGATTCAAATCCTGTCTTAAACTTGCATCCTGGTGGTCCTCTCCACTGTTCTCACAGTGGCATACAAGCCAGAAGGACCCATGTCCTGGGCCAAGGGAAAAAGGCAGTCTGTCCTCTCCCAAAGCATAGCAAGTATTTGGACCACATTGCAGATTCCCATCTTCCTGGATATCACACTGATGAGGCCACCCCATCCGGGTCCTCTGCATGCCACCAACCTCCTACTGAAAGCAGTGACTAGACGCTAAGTGGTGATTGGGCTCTTTGAGTCACCGCAGAGAGAATTCAGATGCTGTGTAGTGAGCACATTTTCTTCTTAGCCTTCAGGAGCTGCACAGAAAAGATCATCTAAAATGATTTCCTTTTAGGGAGAAATCCCCCAAGCCAGTGACATATAAATGTGTCTGCTCTTCCACTGGTGTCATCCCATAAGAATCTGGCCCCTAGCACCCAAGGTTTGGTATGTGTTCCCATTTAGAAGACTGAATTCCTTTCATGTTCTGATGAACACCATTTCCTAGGGACTGATAGAAATCTTAATTCATCAAATGCTCAGTATTTGATAGAACTCCTAGACATTCTAAGAAAGAGGAAATGCCAGTTTTATGTCTCTCGTCTCTCAAGAAATAATGCAAAACTTTGTTATTTTTGTCAGCCAAAGAAAAAATACTAACTTTCAAGCTAGCTGGGGCTCAGGGGGCTCATATACTCTCTAGGTCAGTGACGGAGGATCTCTGCTACGTATTTAAAGCTGGGAAGCTTGAACTGAATTGTGCTGTTTGCATTGGGTTCTAGGACAGATGGCCCCTCCTTACCTTTTCATCTTTGCTTTAGGGTTAATGTTGACTGTTTGGTCTCATATTGTTATATAAAGCACTTTTTCAAAGCAAAAAAGAAAATGCCAGATAAATGAAAAGAAAAAGGATGTGGAAAAAAACTCAGAGCATAAAAAATATAAATGCCAATGAACATAAGAAAAAAAAAATCAGACTTGCTAGAAATCAGTGGAACACGAATGAATGAGATGTAATTTTTCATCTCTCAAGTTGGCAAAGAACTTTTTTTAATGATAATAGAGTATTGATGAGGGTGCAAGGAACAGGAATTACAGGTAAATACACAGTAGCCCAGCTTTTTGAAACGAGTTTGCCACTATGTAGCAAGAGCCTTAAAATATTTGTACTTTTGACCTAGTAATTCTACTTCTAAGGATTTAGCCTAAGAAAATAATCAGATGGGCTCAAAAATTTTTATGTATGAGGATGGTTGTTTTAGAATTGTACGCAATAGTGAAAAGTTATAACCAACTTAAAATACCAACAAGAGTAGAGGGCTAAATAAATTATGATATATCAGGGCCATTTTATGTAGCCATTAAAAAATTATGTTACTGAAAATATGGCATTCAAAAAATATTTTTTAAATTATTGATATATTAAGAGAAAAAAGCAATCTGGATAATATCCAAATTTTGTTAAGTAGATATGCATACACATGCTCATATACATAAACACAAACAAATCATACAGCAGTATTTTTAGAAAGCTTACCTCTGGGTAATTGGATTTATGAGAGATTTTTATTTTCTTCCCAATAATTTCCAAATTTTACCCAATGACTACGTATTACTTTTTATAGCTTAAAGAAAAAAAAAAAAAACCTGTGAGAGGAAACACTTTTTCAGAGAAAGGGACAAAGCCCCTAACCATTTCATTCAAGGCCCCTTTGGTTGGCTGTAGTGGGTGGGTTCACCAGAGTTCAGGGTCTGTCTGCAGATTTGTTTACTCAGTTGCTAATTTTTCCAGTTGCCCCCAGGATTGTCAGCCTCCAAGAATTGATTCAGACTAACCAGATACTTGGGAGATTAGTTCATGGACCAGAACTCTCTGTACTGATTGATTTAAGAATGAGAATATTTATGACTTGAGAACAGATACAGGTCCTTTATTAGTTACTGAAGTCCCTGGGTGGCGCAAACAGTTTGCATTTGACTTCCAACCAAAAGCTTGGTGATTCAAACCCACCCAGTGATCGCAGAGGAAAAGCCTGATGATCTGCTTCTGTAAAGATTACAGCCAAGAAAACCTTGTGGATCACAATTCTACTCTGTAACACATGGGGTTGCCATGAGTCAGAATGAACACAAAAGTAACGAGTTTTATTGGTTTACTGAGTGTCTTAGTCATCTAGTGCTGCTATAACAGAAATGCCATGAGTGGATAGCTTCAACAAAGAGAAATTTATTCTTTCACAGTCTAGTAGGTTACAAGTCCAAATTCAGAGTGTTAGCTCCAGGGGAAGGCTTTCTCTCTCTGTTGGCTCTGGAGGAAGGTCCTTGTGACGCATCAGTCTTCCCTTGGTCTGGAAGCATCTCAGCGCAGGAACCTCAGGTCCAAAGGACACGCTCTGCTCCCGGCACTGCATTCTTGGTGGTATGAGGTTCCCATGTGTCTCTGCTCACTTCTTTCTTTTATATCTCAGAAGAGATTGGCTTAAGACACGATCCAATCTTGTATACCTCATCAGTATAACTGCCCCTAATCCATCTTTATTAGATCATAGTGATTGAATTTACAACACATAAGGAAATCACATCAGATTACAAAATGGTACACAATTATACATACTGGGAATCATGACCCAGCCAAGTTGACAGATATTTTTGGGGGACATAATTCAGTCTAGGACACTGACCATCTCCCCTGTGCCAGGCACTCTCTTCCGGAAGTGAAGAGCTTTTTCAAGGTCCAAATACCAGCATAGATAGTTGCTTGGGGAGAACAGAAGCAAGCACAGAGTTTGGGATGTTTTAAAAGAGGTATTTCTAGCTAACTGTGGCAATTTGAGTGCTCCCTCCTCAGCCAATGAGTTCTCACTGCCTGTGGAATCAAGATGAGTCACTGTGAATCAGGGTTTCTTCTCCATGTTTGAAATACACACTGTCAACACATTTTTTTTCTAGACTTCTTTCAGTTTATAGTTGTTGTGACAGCTACGCTCATGGCCCACATCTGTAGCAGGCGCCAGCTCTGGTATTTCTGGATTTATTTCCATCCATGAATTAATTTAGAGAACATCTTCCTGGAGTTGGTGGGTGGTGCAGACTGTTAATGTGCTCAGCTGCTACCCGAAAAGTTGGAGGTTCAAGTCCACCCAGTGGTGCCTCTGAAGAAGGATCTATTGGTGATCTATTTCCGAAAGGTCACAGTTTTGAAAACCCTATGGAGCACAGTTCTACTCTGGCACACATGGGGTCGCTATGGGTCGGAATCTACGGCAACTGGTTCTGGCCCTCTTCTTGAGGATCTCCACTTTATAGGTGGCCATCAGGCACCTCCTAGCCACACATAGAATAGAGGCTCTATGGGGGAAATATTCCTCGAAAGCTGATCCCCTGAGTGTCCTGTGCATCTATCTGTCTCAGAAGCCAGGCCTCTTTAGCTTTGTCCCTAGGTTGGAAGCCCTTACTTTGACCTTAGATAGTCATATCTGTCTTACTTTGCAGGTATTTTAACTCATAATGATAACGGTAATGTAGTTTGATGTGCTTGTCTAGCGTTAGATACGCAGTAACCAGGAAGCAGATGAGAAACCAGTTTAAATTATTATGAAGATTGTTTGCAATTGTCAAAGAAGGACTTCTAGCTGGAGGAAATAATTCTGTGAAATCAGTGGTAAATTTTAAAAAGATAACATATACTCATTGTAGCACATTCAGTTTCACAGAAATATTAAAGTAACAAATGAATCCCTCTCCTCCCAGTTTCCAAGCCCATCTGTTTCCAGCACTGATTTGAATCCTTCCATAATGTTTCTACCTACCTACCTAAACACACACACACACACACACACACACACACACACACACACACACACACACACACACACAGTTTTGTTTGTCTGTGGGATTGTGTTGTTGTTATTGTTTCTTTAAATAGATCATGGTATACATCCTATTCTACAACTTGTTCTACTCACTTTACAATTTAACCCATAGATCTGGATTACCAAGATTCAAATCTTAGTTTTTGCCACTCACTGGCTGCCTCTCTGAACTTCAGTTTCTTTATCTGTAAAATGAGCATAATAATGGTACCTACCTTGTGGGTGGAGCCCTGGTGGCATAGTGGTTAAGAGCTTGACTGCTAACCAAAAGATCAGCAGTTCAGATCCACCAGCTGCTCCTTGGAAACCCTATGGGGGCAGTTCTGCTCTGTCCTTATAGGGTCACTATGAGTTGGAATCGACTCGATGGCAGTAGGTATATACCTTGTGGGGTTGATGTTAGAAATATAATGGAGTCAATACCTTTCATATACTTAGAACAGGGCCTGGTATATTCCACACACCCAGTAAGTATGAGCCACGAGTAGTAATTGTACAATACTAATGGTAGTACTAGAAGTACTTACATAGCAGTCTTTTCAGTGGCTACCCAGCATTTCATTATGTGGGTAGATAACTTTTTTTTTTAAACCATTCCTCTATTTATGGCCCCTTGATTTTACTTACCATAGGACTTTCCTTATAAAGTCAGTACCCAGCTCTGGGCAAGATTTTGGTGAAGGAATTCCAGCTGTAGCCAGCTCCAGGGTTTGGGAATCTCTGGGGGAGGTGAGAGACAGGTCCGAGATATGGATAGAGCTTTATGTGCCCTTCCATCCCCAGCAAATTGCCATCGCTCGGGAAGGTGACCTGCTGACCAAGGAGCGGCTGTGCTGTGGCCTGTCCATGTTCGAAGTCATCCTGACTCGCATCCGGAGCTACCTACAGGACCCCATCTGGCGCGGCCCTCCACCCACCAACGGTGTCATGCATGTGGATGAGTGCGTGGAGTTCCACCGGCTGTGGAGTGCCATGCAGTTTGTCTACTGCATCCCCGTGGGCACCAACGAGTTCACGGCAGAGTGAGTACCCCAGGCAAGGGTCATCCCCAAACTGCTTGTCCCCTGAGAGTCATCAGGCTGCCAGAGTTCAGCCAGAAAGGCAGGCAGGGGTTGGTGTCCAACAAGTACTTATTGAGGCACATCCTGTGTGCCAGGTGCTGGATAAACAACAGCGCTGAGCAACTGCAGATAGTCCCTGGCTTCATGGAGTTTATGGGGAGAGAAGAAACATAGACATGAGTGAGTTAGATACTCAGGTACATATAATGAGGTTGCTTTGCAGCAAGGGCAGGAGAGGTAACAGATGCCAGAGAAAAGAGATGAGTGAATTATTGGATTAGAACTGACCCTTGAACAGTACCCGGGATTCAGATCTGTAAGAGAGAGAAAGGGGTATTCCAGAAAGAGTCACCAATTGTTGGAGTCAGAAATGGAGTGTGTATGCATATTCCGGTGTGTGCAGGTGTGTGAGTATGTGCACCTGGGGGTGGAGAGCTCTGGGACCCTTGTCTTTCAGAGACTGAAAGCTGGGTATGAGGGGGCCCTGATAAGGTTTTGTATTATGAACCTTCCTGCCCACATCATCCCTACAAAACTCCAGGGTTCATAGAATAGAGAAAGGCTTCCCTGGAAAGTCAGGACATGTCTTGCTCATGGTGGCCCCTGGTTTATGAAGCCATCTACTCCTGGAAACCCTGTCCTCAGAAGACAGAAGGAGAGCCCAGTTCTTCCTTCACCACCCAGCTAGAAATGGAGCATAAACTGATGAACAAGGCAGACAGAGCCCGCCCTTTAGGGGCCAAGAGCTCTAAAAACAAAGCGCCAGAGGCCCAGGCCTCAGGTGGGGGCCAGAGAAAGCTTCCCAAGGAAGCGGAGTTTGAGCTGGGTGAAGGAGGAGCAAGCTGTTCCGAGGCTGTTTTCAGAGCAGCTGCCAGTCCAGCACACTCTCAGCCACAGCAGTGGGGACAAGGAAACCTGCCCAGCTTAGGGTGAGAGCTGCTGCTTGAGGACAAGAAAACAACAGAGGGCTGCTGACCCCACCCCCCACCCCACCAGCAGCTGCTGCTCTTCGCCCACCGTGCCACGTCCCCGCCCTCTTGGCCTTCACTGGCCAGTTGGTGACCTGGTTTAGAAACGTCCCATCACCTCCCAGGTGTTCCTCTAGCTCCTTCATGAAACCAAGACAGCTTCTCCTTGACCTGCCTGAAATGATCAGCCACATGAATCTCAAGGGCTATTTGTTGTTGTTGTTTGCTTGTTTTTTTACAAATTTGTCTCTTCAAAGCTGATTTTCCCTACATCAGTGATGCAACAGATTGACACCTCTTTGTGGTTAAAAGGAAACCCTGGTGGCATAGTGGTTAAGAGCTACGGCTGCTATCCAAAAGGTCGACAGTTCGAATCCACCAGGCTCTCCTTGGAAACCCTATGGGGCAGTTCTGCTCTGTCCTGTAAGGTGGCTATGAGTTGGAATCGACTCGACAGCAATGGGTTTGGTTTTTTTCGGTTTTGTGGTTAAAAACCAGTTGCCATCGAGTGGACTTCGACTCATGGTAGCCCCACGTGTGTCAGAGAAGTACAGTGCTCCATAGAGTTTTTCAGTGGCTAATTTTTTGGAAGTAGATCACCAAGCCCTGCTTCCAAGATGCCTCCGGGTAGACTCAAACCTCCAACCGTTTGGTTAGCAGCCAAGCAGATTAACCATTTGTACCACCCAGGGACTGTTTGTGGTTACAAGGGATTATACTATAACCACAGCCACTGGAACAAATGAATCCTTCTCACTATTTCCCTCATACCCATTTTACACATTAAGAGAATTGGCCCACTCACTAACCCAAGACGAAGGCCTCTCCCTCCCTCTCTCTCCTACCACTCACTCTGCTGCTTCCTCTCTCCTGCCCCACCCCCAGGCAGTGTTTCGGAGATGGCTTGAATTGGGCTGGCTGCTCCATCATTGTCCTGCTGGGCCAGCAGCGTCGCTTCGACTTGTTCGACTTCTGTTACCACCTGCTAAAAGTACAGAGGCAGGACGGGAAGGATGAAATCATTAAGAATGTGGTAAGCCAGCTCGTGGCTGAGGCCTGGGAGGTGGCAGGGCCTGACAGCCAGGCTTTCATCAGAAAAGCCTAGGAGGGTGCACTGCTTATGGAGGCCACCTCCCCACACTGCAGGTAGATACCGAGACAGCTCCCAGGAATCTGATGTGGGAAGCCATGAGTCACTTGCTCATAACCCACTGAGATAAAGCAGGTCACACCACAGGCAGGGCAGGGCTCCAGACCTGAAACACACCTTCCCTGCCCAGTCAGGCTCCATTGGTGCTGGTTACTCATTCACACAGGCATTCACTGAACGCCAAGAGTGTGCTAGGCGCTGGCATGGGATAAATGCAGTTCAGTGGGTCAGCAAGGCTGCAATGGGAACACAGAGAAAGGCCGTCTAAATGAGGCTGGAGGGGTATGAGATGGTCAGAGAAGGCTTCCCATCAGAAACCATGCTTGAGCCAAGTCCAGAATGGCCAGCAGCAATAGCCAGGCAGAAAATGGGGTGGTGGGAGTGGGGAGGATGTTCAGACAGAAGGAACAGCAAGGGCAAAGGCATAGGGGCATGGAGAAGTGTGGTTGGAGCAAAGCGTGGATCTAGGGGGCCAGATGGAGAGGAGAGAGAGGTAGGAGCCACCTTGCAAAGGACCTTGTGACCCAAGCTAACTCTTGATTACCAGAGCCCATTGAGGGCCCATTGAAGGTCTTTAAACAAGAGAGTGACACAATCATTGAAGCATCAGAGCCCTGGACCTTGACGTCACTGAACCCTTCCCTTGCCCTACCTTCGCTGCTCTACCTCTTCCCCCGACAACTCACCTGTACATCCCTGCCCTCCTGCAGCCCCTGAAGAAGATGGCAGACCGCATCAGGAAGTACCAGATCTTGAACAATGAGGTGTTTGCCATCCTGAACAAGTACATGAAGTCTGTAGAGACGGACAGTTCCACCGTGGAGCATGTGCGCTGCTTCCAGCCACCCATCCACCAGTCCCTGGCCACCACCTGCTAGGCGGATGGCCCTGCAGGCCTTCGACCTGGAGGAGGAGGAGAAGCCGGAGAGGGAACACCACAGCCAGCCCACAGTAGTGTCCAACTGGACAGCCAGTGGGATGGACTGGAACCAAACAAGAGCCTCCCCAAGCCCATCCCCACCACTCCCAAGGGTGGGCCTGTGCATGCTCTCCCATGACATCTCCATGGTGGGTTTCCATAGTGCAAATGAAAAAAAAACAGGGCAGTGTGTGCTTTTTTTTTTCCTTTTTTACCCTCTGCTGCATTAAGAGCTTCTAGCTTCATCCTTTCTCTACCCAGTGACCCCACCCCGTATCTTTGGTTGCTTCCCAAGACCTCCTCCCAAGATGGTGACCCCCAACTCAGTGCCCATATGTGACCCCAGGCCTGAAGTCTCAGTGCAAGGAAAGGGCATGGCCATTCTCAGAGATGTCAGTGGGTCAGTGGCATGCCTCAGCTTACTGGCTTCTTCATCTCCGCTGGCTCCTATCCCTCCAGCTCCCTGGGTGGCATATTCTCCTGCCCCTGGGATTCCACTGCCAAACGTACTCCTGGACCAGGTGATGCAAACAGTGAACAGAGGAGAAGGTTCTTGATACTGGTGCTAAGATCAATGGTATCGGCTCTGCCCTTAGACTTCCAAGAACTACATCCTAATTCCCTCTCAAGGCAGTCCTAGAGAGAACTCAAATTCATTTACAACTGTATCCCACTGAGTAGAATTGGGAGTAGGAAGATGGTTAGGCCTGCTGTGAGGAAGCAGTGTTTATGAACACAGCTAGGAATTCCATCGGCCAAAGAAGAAAGCTTTTAGACCATCCCATCAGCTTGCTGATGAGGCTGTTTGTTTATTCATTAAGCAAATACTTAAGGGACATCAGGCCATGCAGGGTGATAGACATTGAGGATACAGTGTTGAATAAGCCCGACATGTCACTGCCCACAGCATTCACCAGCAACCAAATTAGTGTCTTCCTCTTTGCCAGAATCTTTCATCAACGCTAACTCCCAAGAGAAAGAAAATATTAAGGGATTATTTCAACAAATGCCAGAAATTTCTTGGGGACAGGGAGGTAAGGGATACAAATACTAGTCAATGAGCTTTTAATATTCAGAAATGGAGGGAACCTGTCTTAGTGAATGAGAACTTTCATTGTCCTAGAAGCTGAAAGAGTCAGCTTCCTGTTCTCTAAATGTTCTTAGAGTTTGGGTTATAGTTTCTACTCCTGTTTCTCAGATTGAGCCAAAATTCCTCTGCAAAATCTCCCACCAAGCCTGGGGAAACTGTTTAGAAGGACAGATGTCTTTGGGAAGTAAATGTCTCATTGCAGAGCACGTCATCTTCAAGGAAACCCTGTGGTCCTGAGCTTTGAAGAACATACATAATGTGACATTTGATATTCCTCTCCCCAGCTCAGGGAGGAAAATAGAAAAAGAAAAAAAAAAAACCTCTCCCCAGGGCCAATGGGTCATTTGTAACCCCATGGAAGGAGCAAAGGAAGGGCCCATGGCAAGAGGTTTGTGACATACTCATGCCCACCAGTGAGAAAGAGGCAGGACCCTCCACGTGGGGTCCAGAGGCCACCTACATCAGAACTTCCTGAGATTAGCAAATTTAAATGCAGATTCCTGGGCCCCAAATCCTACCTACTAATTCTGAATCTCGGGGGGTAGGGGTCAGGGAATACTTTCCACAAACAATCTGTGTAATTCTGCTGCATGTGGGAATGAGAACCCCTGCTGTAGCGGATTCATTCTGCTAATCCTGGACTTCAGGCTACCTCTGAGCCATGAGATAAAATATAGGGAAGGAAGGTGGTTCCAAGTGGAAGCCGGCGAATCCTCCTTGAATGTTGCTTTGTGGAGATTTGGATGGTTCATTTGACAAGATAGCTATTGCAACAATTCCTCCCCATCCAGTCCCACCACCCTGGATTCGTGACCCTGAATTTGACCCTCTGAACAGAACCACATCATCCTTAAGAGACCTGACCCCAGGAAGTTGAGGTCTTTACTTTCAGGAGAGAGATTTCATTTCCCCAGCTTGCCAGCAGCACTTATTTATGAATACTGAACAGGTTTAATATTCTTTCCTCCCCAGCATTACTGCCCCTTTTTAATTTTTTTGTGTGTTCAAGAACCAGGAAAAAAAAATACTTAAGTTTTAAAAAGTTAATTAAAAAATCTGTTTCAGAAACTGTCAAATGTACCATATTTGTATTAAGAGTTGGGGACTTTTGTACAATGAATACATTTATTTATGGTGACTTATATTTACGCTTGTGATCAAATAATGTTAAATTCTTAAATCATATTTGCTATGCAGCTGAAGATATTTTGATTTGTATTTTTGGGGTACCTATGTTCAGTTGATAAACATTTCCATCTCCATTAAAATTGCTTCCAAACTCGTGAAATCAGCATCTTCGTCTTGATACCTGGTCTTATTGCAGTCCTCACTAATCTGTGGTAGGCCATGTTAAAACTAGTCACTAAGAAAACAACCTTAAAGAGAATGGAAGAAGAGAAATAACAGGTCAGTACACCCTAAACTAATGACTTGCTTTCTCACTGGGGAAATTACATCTGTACAAATGAATCTGCACAAGGCCAGATACAGAAAGAGAGAGTTCCTGCCCTTGGGAATTTTGTAGTCTCTTTGAGGTAACTATACACCTCAGGTCCCTAGTTTTTTGAGGAAGAATGAGAACTCATTTATTGAGGTCTAATATATGCACAACGGTTAAGTGCTCAGCTGCTAACCAAAAGGTTTGTGGTTTGAACCTACCAAGCGACTCTGCAGGAGAAAGACCTGGTGATCTGCCTCTGTAAGGATTACAGACGGGAAAAAAAAAACCCTATGGGGTAGTTCTGCTCTATCACATGGGGTCACTGTGAGTTGGAATCGACTCAGCAGCACCCAATTACAATGTGTACCAAGAGGGCAATGGTGGTTCAATGGTAGAATTCTCACCTTCCCATGCGGGAGACCCAGTTTTGATTCCTAGCCAATGCACCTCATGCTCAGCCACCACCCATCTGTCAGTGGAGGCTTGTGTGTTGCTATGATGCTAAACAGATTCAATGGCGCTTCCAAACTAAGCTGAACTAGGAAGAAGCCTGGTGATCTGCTTCTGAAAATCAGCCAGTGAAAACCCTATGGATCACAACAGCCTGATATGCAACAAGTCATGGGGATGACGCAGAACCAGGCAGTGTTTCATTCCATTGTGCATGGGGTCACCATGATTGGGGGCCGACATCAGCGAACAACAACAGCATTGTGTGTCATACCATGTTAAATCATCTCCATCTGTTCCTTTTACTCAACCACAGTCACCTGTGGTATATTCCACATTTTCCAAAGAGGCTATATGGTGTGTTTATTCCCACACAGTCACTAAGTGACAGAGCTGGATTTGAACCCAATTCCAAAGCCTGGGCTTTTGCTGTCACACTACAATGGACTAGTCAACCAGGTCATACCCCAAAACTAGACCTGGAGGTTTGGCCACTGGACTTTTTAGGGCTTTGGGTCTATAAGATTGAGTGGAGGCTGGCATCAGGAGAGGGTTAGCATGGTTGGTACCTGGGGAGTTCCCAAGACGGACGGGAAAAGGTTGGTGCCTGGGAACCTCTCACATGCATCAGAAACACGTTTGCTAGCCCCAGTGCTAGGAGCCTTACATTGCACACAGCACTAGCTTCCCCAAAGGCCACCCAATTCCTAGGGCCGTTACTGACTCCCTACTCCTGTGACATTAGGCAGCCCTCAAGCTCTCAGGACCTTGGTTTCCTCATCTACCAAGTCGGACATGATAATCCAACACCCCTTCCATCTCTGATATTCTGATTCTAGGTAATTTCCAACTGGTTTAATTTGAGGGGCCTGATGACTACTTCACACCCTCACAATCTCCATGATATGTCACAACCTCCGGGAATTCTCATATATATTTGAGCTAGCGTCGCTGGGGAAATATTAACCCTGAGTGATGCTCAGTGAAAAGGGGTCCCATGTTCAAATACATTCGGGAGATGCTTCATTCATGCTCTTTCCCTTCCTGAAGATCCATAGTCCTGTAAGGATTCCAGCAGAACCTAGTTAACCTGGGTCAACACCACACTTCCTCCACGGCTGTGACTTCATGCTACGGGCATGGAAGTCCATTTTAAGATGTAACAAACTCCCACAGGAGAAGGACCACTGACATACAGTCAGTGACAATACCTGTGCACAATTAGGGAAGCAGGGATTCACAAGTCAGGCACCTGGCAAAGTATTGGAGGGTTGCAGATGGAAATGGAGAACCATCTTGATGATGGGAGAGAACAGGGTAGCCGGGAAGGATGCACCCCAGGGAAGATACTGTTTCTGGGGGCCCTGGATTGGTTGAAGGCCGGGACTCCATGGTTTTGAGAAGCACTTGTTGAACTCTCACTATTTGCAGACTCTGTACATGATTCAAAATCTATTGTGGTCACTGACCTAAAGGAACTCAGGGAGTTATAGGAGGAATAAAACATAAACACAGTGAACTAGAGATCAAAGACTATTGTGAGTCTAATAATCACTAATAATCATTGAGCTTTCTCCATGCTAGGCATTAGAAACAATGCTTTAAATGCTTTACTCAACTTTTAGAAGGTAGGTACTATTATTTACCCCATTTTCTAGATGAAGATACTAGGCACAGATTTTACAGCTGGTAAGGGATGGAACTAGAAGTCAAAGTCTGGAAAGTTTGGATCCAGGTTCAGGTTCTTAACCACTAAGCAAGTAACACTATGCTGTACCCGGTCTCTATCCTATGGTATTTTATCCCAAGAGAGGGGCTCGCTACACTTTGGGGAGATCAGAGGGAGAGAGCCCTTCCAGCTAGAGTAACGTGGAGAGGGTAAGGCTTTCATGCAAGAGCTTCCATATAACTCTAAACTTGAAAAATGATCATTTGAACACATGGAGATGGAGAGGGGAGCATGGGAGCATCAAGAGATTGAAAAGAAGTAATCTACCAACATCTAATGTTGACCAAGAGATGGCCTTGACCATCACCAGCTTAGATTCAGGATAAACATTCTCCTGTCCTGAGCCTCACACCTTACCAGGCCCTGAATGTCACAATCGTACAAAAGAAATTTATTTATTAAAATTTTTTTTAAATTTTACTTTAGGTGAAGGTTTACAGAACAAATAATTTCTCATTAAACAGTCAGGACACGTATTGTTTTATGACATTGGTTAACAACCCCACATGTCAACACTCTCCCTTCTCGACCTTGGAGGACTTTTTTTTTTTTTTGGTGAAAATATACATAGCCAAAAATACACCATTTCAAAAATTTATACCTGTACAATTCAGTGACATCGATTATGTTCTTCCAGTTGTGCTGCTATTCTCACTTTAGATGAAGGTTTACAGAACAAAATAGTGTCTCATTAAACAGTTAGTACACATATTGCCCTATGACAATGGTTAAGAACCCCACTACATGTCAACACTGTCCTTGCTCAACCTTGAGTTCCCTATCACCAGCTTTCCTGTCCTCTTCTGCCTTCTAGTCCTTGTCCCTGGACTGCTGTGCCTCATCAGGCCCGTTTTGTTTTATGGGGCTGTCCAATCCCAGGCTGAACGGTGAACCTCGGGAGTGACTTCACCACTGAGCTAAAAGAGTGTCCCGGGGCTGTACTCTTGGGGTTTCTCCAGTCTCTGTCAGGCCAGTAAATCTGGTCTTTTTTTGAGTGTTAGAATTTTGTTCTACATCCTTCTCTAGCTCTGTCCAGAGCCCTCTGTTGTGATCCTGCGCAACAAATCTATTAAAGAACCCTGGACATCTCTGTCACTCCAAGTCTGATGCTCAGTGCTGGCTCAGTGCAACCTGTAATCAAACATAAGTTCTGGGACTAACTTGTTCAGGCCCCAGGGTAACCTTTTTCCTTATCTCTTGCCCATGTCCTTGAAACAAAAGGCTACTGCGTCCACGTGCAATGAAGTTTGTGCTACACTGTTATTAGAGATGAGGACTACTTGAACTGTGGGGAAATTTGAGCTTTGGAGGCACAAAGGCAAGAAAAAAGACAAATTAACTAGCTTGTCAAAGTCTTCCTCTAGCATGAATGCATTAGATTCTTGCATAACGAGGTATCATTTCCCAATAGAGCCAAACATTCATTTTCTTCCTTTTCTTCACATTCTATTTCATAGTTCAGGAGGTATTCACAAATTAGTGCATTGTTCACAACAGTTACACATGATGGCTGGGGAACATTTGGCAATATTGCTCAATACATATTACTATTAAATCTGTGTATATATAGGCCTGATGTAACATGCACAAAACCTAATACCGATTCTTTACCTCCACAAGTAAATGGGCTAGGAATGTTGGAGTTAAAAGAGATTTTTATTAAATATATTTCAATGATATTTAATTAAGTTTTCAAGTTGATTTAAGTTTTCACTATTAATCTAATACTTTGATTAATAAATATAGTAATTTAATAATTTTAATTTGAAATTTGTTTTTTATTAACTATAATTTATATTTTCACTTTTGATCGTAATAGAAATTTTTGAATAGTTTAGAAGAATAATAACTTTCATGAAAACATTTAAAATCAATTTTTATCACTTTAGTTTTTAATGAAAGTATATTCAAATTGTGTACACTTTGGAATTATCAGGTTGAATTGAATTATATGAAATTGCCATATTTGTAGGTTAGAAATGATCAAATGTTGGCAATTTCATATCTTCAACCTAATACATTTTATTTTCTAGTTCTTAGATCACTGAGAATGAGCAGACGATAAGATCACATGCAACTAGAACCAAGAACAGCTGAATAAACAGAAATCTGTAGTATTTAACAAAAGCAAGTCTATGCCAAATAGAAATGTAATATATGTACTTGAAACAATACTGTATTTAGTATTTAACCAAAAATAATGATGCTTTTGGTGGCATTAACAAAACAATAAAAAAACCAAACCAAACCTGTTGCCTCGAGTCGATTCCAACTCATAGAGACCCTATAGGACAGAGTAGAACTGCCCCATGGGGTTTCCAAGGAGCAGCTGGTGGATTTGAACTGTCCACCTTTTGGTTGGCAGCCAAGCTCTTAACCATTGTGCTACAAAACAATATTTACTAAAAGTAATGAAAAATGTCTAGGTTTAATTTTAAAAATTAAAAAATTGATGCTAAAATAGTCAAACATTCAAGAGAAATAAAAAATAATGAAATGAATACTGTCTAGGAAGTAGGACTGAAAATAAGATTATTAATTTAATGGGTGATAAGTGAAAAAAGAAATCATATGTACTTCTTAAGTGTAAATATTATTCCATATAACTAAATAGTAATAGGGAAAAAGGTCGCGTTATATAACCGAAATTTACTATGCATATTGTTAACGGTGAAGTAGAAATTAATAAGTATTTAATTTGTTCTTTACCTGATATGAAAAGTACAGGCTTTGATGTCAGAGGAGAACTAAACAAAAACAGCTTTCAACTTTAGATGTTTATTTATAAGACTGTCAGGGCAAGACTATAATAATGACACTGTTAGCCAAAATCCAGGAGCATTGTTTTATGTGCCATAGTTTGAATTTGTTACTTGGAGACAAGGTTAAAACAGCGCCTCTGATGATGTCGTTTTTTGGAACAAAAGGAGACTATGTACAATATTTTCTGGATCTTCTCAATGATAGAACATATCAGATTTCACACCAAAACCACTTTCAAACCCTTGGGATTGCTGACGAAATGCTGTTAAAACAAGTAGATTTAACTTAGACGAGATATACAATGCACTAAAAGAGTTAAATAAAATAACAGAAGATCCTCAAATAAAGAACGAATTGTGGTCTTGGGGAAAAATAAAATTAATGTTGAATCTGTACTAACTCAGTTATTCGGTATGAACTATTGTGTAGTATTAATAACGCTACAAAAAAAATCAAAGACATCTAAGTTTGTCAAGTTTACTTTAAAAGGATTAAAAATATGTTTACAAATTTTAGAGAAACTAGTTTTCCTAAATGAAAATGCATATGAAATATGCAACAAAAATGGCATTCCAATAAGATATAAGAAAATTAAAACAAGGAAATAAAAAACGTTTAACATAACTAAGAAGGAGATTAACATACAAATAATCCCAAACTAACTTGTTTATAGTTTCTAGCCATTATAGGTCAAGATACAGTCTTGATTAAAGAGAGGGCATAACAAATTGAGCCATTTACTGCTTTGTGGGGTTTCTTTATAACCCCCCAGAACTGAACATTTGAAAGAACAATTCAAGAAATACTATATGAATCTAGATATTGCTGTAAAAGACAATAAAAATTACCATATAAGGGATAGCAGTTTACATCAAATAAAAATATTTTGTAATATTTTCTATAACTCTAATTATATGTGATCCCGTTACAATAGTTAAGCATAATACGTTAAATGCATGATTCATTTCTGAATCTAAGTATTGCTTTAAAAATCTTATTGACAATTCCAATTGCTACTTGTTGTCAGAGCTACTTGTTTCAAGTCGCTCAAACTTGAAATTAATAAAAAACAAAACAAAAAACCAAGAGCTACAAAAAGCACTTGACTACTAGCCAAAACCTATCCAGAAGTGCCTTGGAAGTAAGGCCTGGCAATCTGCTTCTGAAAGATCACGGCCTAGAAAACCCTACGCAGCAGTTCTACTCTGCACACAAGGGGTCACTATGAGTCAGAATCGACTGGGCAGCAACTAACAACAATAAATGGCATTACTAACATTAGAACACAAATTAATTAAAATCTTGATTTCTAAGAACATAGTAATTTTGCTAATGGGAAGGCAAGAAAAATAAAATTTATAGAATAAATACGTATTAATTTACAGATCACTTATGTCTTTATTTTAGCCATCCAAACATCACTTACCCAACAATAGAACCCCCAAAATATGCAATGATAATTAAATTCATTTATCTTTGATATTGTTGCCAACTTTCAGTCATATAAAAACCATGACTTTACATATACCTTATTATGTATAATAAAAGTATATGTTGTCCACAGCAGTCCAGGGACAAGGACTGGAAGACAGGAGGGGACAGGAAAGCTGGTGATAGAGAACCCGAGGTTAAGAAGGGACAGTGTTGACATGTCATGGGGTTAACTATTGTCATAGGGTAATATGTGTACTAACTGTTTAATGAGAAACTATTTGTTCTGCAAACCTTCATCTGAGGTACAAAAAAAAAAAAAAAGAATCATCTATGTGAGATCAAACTGATAACAGCAACTCAAAAGGTTAGATGAGAAGCCTAGGGGGCAGTGAGTTGAAGATAACGTTGATGGAATAATTTGGAAAAGGATAGTGAGAATAGCAGCACAACTGGAAGAACGTAATCGATGTCACTGAATTGTACATGTAGAAACTTTCGAAATGGTGTAACTTCGGCTATGTATATTTTCACCAAAAAAAAGGTCCTCAAGGTCGAGAAGGGAGAGTGTTGACATGTTGTGTGGTTGTTAACCAATGTCATAAAACGATTGGTGTACTGACTGTTTAATGAGAAACTATTTGTTCTGTAAACCTTCATCTAAAGTACAATAAAAAAAAAATTTTTTTTTAAAGTATATTTTGTCAACTCGGGAGAGCAGAACATATTTTATTAGTGCATTTTTATATAGTGTATTAGCGTGATTTGTAACTTTCAATTATTTAGAGACGTATGGTATGTAGTACTTTTGCCCCAGGCCCTGTGAACGCTAGGAGGGGGCTGGCTAGAAGGGGGCTGGCTAGGAGGGGGCTGGCTCCGATCCTGCACTCAGCTCCCCTAAAAAAATAAAGTCCAAGGTGGGAAAGGGATAGGACACGTATTATATTGCTTCCCTCCATGCAAGAAGAGAATAACCAGCTCCCCACGCCAGCCCCCAGTTGACCCATCTGGTTTGATTTATTCTGATCTCCTCTGTCTGATCTCCCTTCTGGGCCAATTCTCTACACGATCCCAGATGCTTCACTGTCTGGCTGGCCCAGAGCTTCCGGCAGAATAGGGAAAGGGCAGGGTTTCCCTGGGAAAATATGCAGGGAGATGCTATCATGGCTAAAAATACGTGGCCTCAATACTCCACTCTAATTAATCAGAGTACAAACCCAGGGATTCCTGCCTGCTGGAGTTTCAGACTGACAGGAAAGGGGGAAACCAAAGAGCCCCTGGTTGGAGCTTTTAAAAACACTTTCTGGAAGGAGCCCAGCCTGGGAATGAGCCTGAGAAAGCTGGTTGGACTCCCTGGTGGCTGCGATCAGGGAAGGGGTGACTCTAGGCGGAGCAGTGTGGGTTCAGCCCATCACCATTACCACATGCTAACATTTCATTTACTCCTCCCATGCCTCCCATGCACATATCATCATCCCCATTGTACACATGAGCAAGGACCCAGACTTGGAAAACCACCACAAACCAGTTACTGTTGAGTTGATTTTGACTAATGATGACCCCATGTGTGTCAGAGTAGAACTGTGCTCCTTAGGCTGCCTTTTTAAGTACCTCTGAAAGTTCCAGGCTCTCCCTTCCTCCCAGGACCTTCACACCTGCCCCTGCCTGCCAGGAATGCTCCCCTCACCACCACCCCCAGCCCCAGTCTTCACAGACTAAGGCTTTCAGTCATCTTTCGAATAGCACTTAAAAGGCCTGTTCCCCCTGGAAGCCTAAGACCCAGTCACTCTGTTAAATACTCTCCATACACTCTGTGCTTCACCTTCATGAGAGTTATCAAAGCTATAATTAAACGTTAATTGTGTGACCATTTAATGAATACAGTTAATGAGTATAGGAACCGCATCTGTCTTGTACACCACCCTCATCCCTGTGCCTTTTGCAGTGTGTGACATGTAAGTGTTCCATCTGTATCTACTGAATGAATCAGCTCCTCCATACCCCCCCAAAAAAGCTCACCATGTAATTGGTGTCAATAAGTTAAGACCACCACATAAACCAGAGACTTCATCACCCTGAGACCAGAAGAACTAGCTGGTGCCGGGCTACCACCAATGACCGCCCTGACAGGGAACACAACAGAGAGTCCCTGACGGAGCAGGAGAAAAGTGGGCTGCAGAACTCAAATTCTAGTAAAAAGACCAGACTTAATGGTCTGACTGAGACTGGAGGAACCCCAGAAGACATGGCACCCGGACTCTCTGTCAACCCAGAACTAAAACCATTCCCAAGGCCAACTCTTCAGACAAAGATTAGACTGGACTATGGGACATAAAATGATACTCGTGAAGAGTGTGCTTCTTAGCTTGAGTAGGTACTTGAGACTAAAAGGGAGCTCCTGTCCGGAGGTGAGATGAGAAGGCAGAGAGGGTCAGGAGCCGATTGAATGGACACGGGAAATCAGGGGTGGAAAGGAGGAGTGTGCTGTCACAGTATAGGGAGAGCAATTAGGGTCACATAACAATGAATGTATAATTTTTGTATGAGAGACTAAACTTGAATTGTAAACTTTCACTTAAAGTACAACAATAAAAATAATAATAAGTTAAAACCAGTTGCCAACAAGTCTACTCCAACTCATGGCGACCCCATAAGAGTCAGAGTAGAACCGTGCTTCATAGGATTTTCAATGGCTGATTTTTCACCAGACCTTTCTTCCAAGGCGTCTCTGAATGTACTTGAACCTCCAGCCTTTCATTTAGCCATTTGCACCACCCAGGGACTTTGTCAACAAGTTAACCCACTTAAAACATCAGCTATTATAGAAGAGAAGACAACAAGGGGCTCATTGTCCAATGCCGACTGACTGTGTTATGGGTTGTACTACATTCGGCACCAGAAAATGATCCCCTCCTTGGGTGGCACAGGTAGTTAAGAGCTCCACTACTGGCCAAAAGTTGGCTGTTCAAACCCACCCAGAGGTGCCTCAGAAGACAGACCTGGCTATCTGCTTCCAAAAGATTACAGCCATTGAAAATCCTGTGGAACAGTTCTACTCTGCACACATGGGGTCGTCATGAGTCAGAATCTATTCCATGGCAACTAACAACAGCATATAGTGCTGTAGTTAGCAGAGAAGAGGTAGGATCTAGGCAGGAGTGACAGGGACAAACCCAAGAAAGAAACAGAGTAAGAGATGAGCGTGAGTTTTGGGGGAGAGTATAGAGGTAGAGCCTGCTGAGTGTAGTTCACAACATTGTTAATGTTTTGTCTCAGGACCCTCCTTGGCCATGAATGTTAGCAAAAGAGAGTAACTAGTTAAGACCTGGACTATTGGAAACCCAGCTCTGCCACTAACTAGTAAGTTCTTCATCTCTCTGAGCATTAGTTTCCTTATTTATAAAATAGGAATAATAACAATGGTCATACCTACTTCTTGAGTTGGTGCAAGGACTGAATGATATGATGCATGAGTCACCCTGGCTATTGTCACTGATCAATAAGTGGCACTGATACTGATAAGAGGGTTCAGCCAGCCAGAGTCATTCCTTTTTCCTCCAAAGTTAGGCCTTGGGGCCCCATTTCCTTCCCTCCAACCTGGGTTTCCACTCAAGACTCTCCAGGGAAGGACAAAGTATATCTTGGAATATCTCACTCATCCTTACTCCCCATCCAGTCCAAAACTATCTTCCAACAGATTCAGGAATCTAAAAACCTAGATGAGGAAGAAGAAACCAGCTCAAGGGGACGATGGCAGAACATAGGAGGCCAGTGGGTCAGAAAGTGTTGTTCCCCAAAACCAGAGGGAAGGCCTGGTTACAACTGTAGTCCCTTCTTGGCAGGCTCTTTACCTCCTAGCAGGTAGATAGATAGATAGATGGATAGACGGATGGATAGACGGATGGAAAGACGGATACATAGATGGATAGATAGACAGACAGACGGATAGACCGATAGACGGTTAGATGGATAGATGGGTGGGTGGATGGATGGGTGCCACTGAGTCAACTCTGACTCCTGGGAATCTCATACACAACAGAACAAAACATTTCCCAATCATCCTCACAATTGCAGGCATGTTCAAGTCCATTGTTGCAGCTGTTGTGCCAATCCATCTCACTGAAGGTCTCCCTTATCCTCACCAAACATGGTGTCTTCCTCCAGTTATTGATTCCTTCTTATGAGGCAAGTAGGACAATGTTCTGTTATGATCCATAAGGTTTTCATTGGCTAATTTTTGGAGTAGATCACCAGACCTTTCTTCCTAGTCTGGCTTAGTCTGGAAGTTCTGCTAAAACCTGTCCACTGTGGGTGATCTTACTAGTATTTGAAATACCAGTGACATAGATTTCAGCATCACAGCAACACACAAGCCATCACAGTACAACAAACTGATAGGTAGGTGGTGGTAGCTCCAGGAGGAACATGGAATTAATTCTCAGGAATAGAAGCCTGAGGCCAGGGGTCCATGAGTGGGTCTCCCATGTGCCCATTCTCCCCACCCCACAAACACACACAACAGAGGAGAAGGTGAGCCCACTGGAGACCTCTACTGCCTTGGGGTGATGGGGTTTTGGAAGCCTTCTGACTGTAGAAAACTGTCCTCATCTGTGACTTGAGAGAATTCCAAACCCTCAGCTAGACCCAGGCCCAAAGTCTTCCCCATACTTCCTCCTACTCCTCAGAGAAAGGATCCCCTGTCAGAGTACACAGGACTGAGAGTGGCAAGACCAGACTCTGGTCCTAGTTTTCCTACCTTGGGTCTCATTTTCTCTCTCTTTAAATTGAACACAGTATCCTCAGTAATCTCTAAGGATGGATGGACAGTCTTCCTGCCTTGACAGTCTGAGATTTCTCAAACTGAGACTAAGGATGTGAACCTCAGTCTGCCTTGGGGGAGATGGAAAGGGAGGGGGAGCCAAGATCCTAAAAGAAAAGCTTTAACCTTAGGGGCTTCACAGAGGCACTTCAGGGGTCCATGAATACTATAAGTAGAGTAGGCACATATATAGGTGCAATTTTTTCTTCTTTAGATATTCATAGATATCCTTAGGCTTTCAAAGGAATCCGAACAGCTTAGTGACTTCTACTCAAACCTGGCAAAGTTTAAAGAGTGTATTTCCAGTGTTTAGGAAGATTTGGGGAATCAAGCACTCTCCTACTCTCTTCATGGAAAGGTAAGGTGATGAAACTCTGTATTAGTTCCCTGTTACTGCTGTAACAAATTACCATGATCTGAGTGGCTTACAGCAGCACAAATTGATTATCTTACATCTCTGATAGTCCCAAGTCAGAAAACAGTTTCACTGGGCTCCAGTCAAGATGTCAGCAGGGCTGGTTTCTTCTGGAGGCTCCGGGAGAGAATCTGCCCCTTACTCCTTCCAGCTTCTAGAGGCTGCTGGGATTTCTCAGCTGGTGGCCACATTGCTTTGATCTCTGCTTCTGTCATCACACTGCCTTCTCCTCTGTCTCTGATCATCCTCCTGCTTCCCGCTTATATCAACACTTACGATTACACTGTACCCACCCAGACAATCTAGGATAATCTCCCTATCTCAAGATCCACAAAAGAATCTACAAAAGTAGCTTTTACCATGTAAGGTAACTTATTCACAGGTTCCAGGGATTAGGATGTGGACATACTGGGAGAACTAATATTCAGCAAAGTTCCTGAGTGATGCAAATGGTCACCATGCTCGGCTGTTAACTGAAAGGTTGGCAGTTTGAGTTCATCTAAAGGCACCTCAGAAGAAAGTCATGGTGATATACTTTCAAAAGATAAGCCATTGAAAATCCTATGGAGCATACTTCTACTCTGACACATGTGAGATTGCCATGAGTAGGAATTGACTCAACAGCCATTGGTTTGTTTTTTCTTGTTTTTGTTTTGTATTCAGCCTATCACAAGCCCTTTTGGAGGAACCAGTTTCCAAAATTCCACTTCCAGAATTCTACAGGTGTAACTATACAAATGTATGAAGATGGTTAAGGATGTCCATTACAGAAGAGTTTATAATACTGAAAATCTGAAAACAATTTGTTCTACTGATAATCAGTAGAAAAGTAATCAAATAAACTGTTGAATATCCACACATTAGAATATTCTAAAAAGACAACATTCTAAAAGAATGAAGTATATTTATAATATTAGACAGTCTTCAAGATAGATTGTAAAGTGAAAAAATCAACTTGAAATACAGTCTGTACAATGTGATCCCATTTTTGAAAAGCATATATACTTTTGTGATTATGTCTACAGAGATCATTTCTAGATGGAAATTGATAATGGTGGCGATTGCCTCTTGTATAGGGCAGCCAGGGGACTTTTAACTTTCATTTCATGCATTTCTGCACTGCACTTTTTTTTTTTTTTACCAAGATTGTATATGACTTTCATAATTTTATATGACCATATAACCCTCAAGTGGCCAACAATCAGGTGAAAAGAATCTATCATAAGCCATTGTTGTTGTTGTTAGGTGCCATCAAGTCAGTTCTGTTTCATAGTGATCCTATGTACAATGGAACAAAACACCTCCCGGTACTATGCCATCTTCACAATTGTTGTTATGGTTGAGCCCACTGTTGCAGCCACTAGTCAATCCATCTCTTTGAGGGTCTTCCTCTTTTTCGCTGACTCTCTACTTTACCAAGCATGATGTCCTTCTCCAGGAACTGATCCCTCCTGATAACATGTCCAAGGTATGTGAGACCAAGTCTCACCATCCTTGCTTCTAAGGGGCATTCTGGCTGTACTTCTTCCAAGACTGATTTGTTCATTCTTCTGGCAGTCCATAGTATATTTAATACTCTTTGTTAACACCATAATTCAACAGTATCAACTCTTCTTTGGTCTTCCTTATTAATTGCTCAGCTTTCACATGCATTATTGAAAACACTATGGCTTGGGTCAGACGCACCTTAGTCTTCAAAGTGACATCTTTGCTTTTTAACACTTCAGAAAGGTCTTTTGCAGCAGATTTGCCCAATGCAATGCTTCATTTGTTTTCTTGACTGCTGCTTCCATGGGTGTTAGACTGTGGATCCAAGTAAAATGAAATCCTTGACAACTTCAATCTTTTCTCCATTTATCATGATGTTGCTTATGGTTCCAGTTGTGAGGATTTTTGTTTTCTTTATACCAAGGTGTAATCCATACTGAAGGCTGTGGTCTTTGATCTTCATACGTTAGTGCTTCAAGTCCTCTTCACTTTCAGCAAGCAAGGTTGTGTCATCTGCATATCAGAGGTTGTTAATGAGTCTTCCTCCAATCCTGATGTCCTGTTCTTCTTCATGTAGTCCTTCTCTTCTTCATGTAATCAGCTTCTCAGATTATTTGCTCAGCATAGAGATTGAATAAGTATGACACACACCTTTCCTGACTTTAAACCATGCAGTATCCCCTAGTTCTGTTCGAACGACTGCCTCTTGTTCTATGTACAGGTTCCTAGTGAGTACGATTTAAGTGTTCTGTAATTCCCATTCTTCCAATGTTATCCATAATTTGTTATGAACCACACAGTCAAATGCCTTTGCATAGTCAATAAAATACAGGTAAACATCTTTCTGGTATTGTCTACTTTCCGTCAGGATCCATCTGACATCAGCAATGATATCCCTAGTTCCATATCCTCTTCTGATTCCGGCTTGAATTTCTGGCAGTTCTCCGCTGATGTACCACTGCAACTGCTTTTGAATAATCTTCAGCAAAATTTTACTTGGGTGTGGTATCAGTGATATTGTTTGATAATTTCTGCATTTGGTTAGATCACCTTTCTTTGGAATAGGCATAAATATGGATCTCTTCCGGTCAGTTGACCAGGTAGCTGCCTTCCAAATTTCTTGGCATAGACGAGTGAGCACTTTCAGTGCGGCATCCATTTGTTGAAACATCTCGATTGGTATTCTGTCAATTCCTGGAGCCTTGTTTTTTGCCGATGCCTTCAGTGCAGCTTGGACTGCTTTCTTCAGTACCATGGATTCCTGATCATATGCTACCTCCTGAAATGGCTGAACTTTGACCAATTCTTTTTGGTGTAGTGACTCTGTGTATTCCTTCCCTCTCCCTCTTCTTTTGATGGTTCTTGCGTCATTTAATATTTTCCCTGTAGAATCCTTCAATATTGCAATTTGAGGCTCAAATTTTTTCTTCTGTTCTTTCAGCTTGAGAAATGCCTAGCATTTTCTTCCCTTTCGGTTTTCTATCTCCAGGTCTTTGCACATGTCCTTACGATACTTTATTTTGTCTTCTCGAGTCATTCTTTGAAATCTTCTGTTCAGCTCTTTTACTTCATCCTTTCTTCCTTTCGCTTTAGCAACTCAACATTCAAGAGCAAGTTTCAGAGTTTCTTCTGACATCTGTTTTGGTCTTTTCTTTCTCTCCTGCCTTTTTAATGACCTCTTGCTTTCTTTATGTATGATGTCCTTGATGTCATTCTGCACCTCATCTTGTCTTCAGCCATTAGTGTTGAACACGTCAAATCTAGTCTTGAGATGGTCTCTAAATTCAGGTGGGATATACTCAAGGTCGTACTTTGCTCTCATGGACTTGTTCTAATTTTCAATAGATGGATCCTGATAGAAAGAGAAAATTGTGGAACAAAACCTCAAATTCTTAAAAAAGAAGTCCTTAAAAACTTATTGGACGAGTTGATACTGGAGGAATTCTTAAGACTGTTTCCCTGAGATACTCTTTGAACCTTGAACTGAAACTATTCTTTAACATCACTTGTTAGCTAAATAGCAGGTTAGCTCACAAAATAAAGAATATCACTGGTGAGTACTGCACTCTTTTAAAAGATCATCTATATGAGACCAAATGGTCAACAATTAATTTAAAGGAAAGATGAGAAAGTAGGGGAGCAGGGAGATTAGGTTATTAGAAAGGGAACAACTAGGATGGAAATAACGAGAATGTTGACACAATGTGAAGAATGTAAACAATGTCACTGAATAATATGTGTAGAAACTGTTGAATGGGAATCTATTTTTCGGTGTACACTTTCACCAAAAATATAATGAAATATTATTTTTAAAAACCCAACTGAACTTCAACTTTGAGCAAGGAAGGTGTGGAGTTAGGAGTCACCTTCGGAAAGCTCGGAACATGATGCAAGAGGGAAAGGACCAGTCTTTTTTCTTCTTGTACCTCCCCCTCCCTCCTGCTCCATACCCCTCCTGCCCCATCTCCCTCCTGCCCTGGATCACCCTCTGCCCTCCATCTCCCTCCTGCTCCATCTCCCTCCTGCCCCATCTCCCTCCTGCCCTGGATCACCCTCTGCCCTCCATCTCCCTCCTGCTCTATCTCCCTTATGCCCAGGATCACCCTCTGCTCTCCACCTCCCTCCTGCCCTCCATCTCCCTCCTGCCCTGGATCACCCTCTGCCCTCCATCTCCCTCCTGCCCCCATCTCCCTCCTGCCCTGGATTACCCTCTGCCCTCCATCTCCCTCCTGCCCCCATCTCCCTCCTGCCCTGGATCACCCTCTGCCCTCCATCTCCCTCCTGCCCTCCATCACCTTGCTGCCCTCCAGTCCTCTCCTTCAGTTGAAGGCATGATCCCCAGTGATGAGTCACATGGGGCCTAGAACCTTTACTTGTTACCACCTATCAATCAGCTCATCAGTCAGCATTTATTCCGGGATTTCAGCACTGTGCCTGGCACCGAGTGATGAAGGTTATTGAAGAAGAAAGCAGGGCCCTTCAACCTGACAATTTGTTGGGGATGTGGATGGAGAGTGGAGAGGAGGCAAGGCTAGGCTTTAAAAAGGTAACAGGAAAAATCCAATGAGCGGCACTAAGAATATGTTAGAGGAGGGAAAAAAAGAAGACTCTTAGTATACAACTGTGGACTTCCATTTCAGACAGGCCTGAGTCTGCACCCCAGTGCTACCACTAACTAGCTTTGTGGTCTTGAGTAAACCTGAGTGTAAAATGCAGATAATACCACTTACTTCATGGGGTCTACATGAGGATTAAAATTATGTATGTTAAGTCCTATATATTGTGTATATCGGAGTTGTCAAGGATTTCATTTTATTTGGACCCACAATCCATGTCCATGGAAGCAGCAGTCAAGAAATTAAATGTTGCATTAGCCAAATCTGCCGCAAAAGACCTCTTTAAAGTATTAAAAAGCAAAGATGTCACTTTGAGGACTAAGGTACGCCTAACCCAAGCCATGATATTTTCAGTCTCCTCATATGCATGTGAAAGGTGGAAAATGGATAAAGAAGACCAAAGAAGAATTGATGCCTGTGAATTATGGTATTGGCAAAGAATGCTAAATACCCCATAGACTGCCAGAAGAACAAACAAATCTGTTTTGGAAGAAGTATAACCAGAATGCTCCTTAGAAGCAAGGATGGTGAGACTTTGTCTCGCTTACTTTGGACACATTATCAGACGGGACCAGTCCCTGGAGAAAGACATCATGCCTGGTAAAGTAGAGAGTCAGAGAAAAAGCGGAAGCCCCTCAACGAGATGGATTGATACAGTGGCTGCAACAATGAGCTCAAACTACTGTTGTGAGAATGGCACAGGACCGGGCAGTGTTTCGTTCTGTTATACATGGGGTCCCTATGAGTCAGAACTGACTTGAGGGCACCTAACAACAACAGCAATATGTTAAGTCCTAGCACGGTGCTTAATACTCAATGACCTGTAGTTCTTATTATTAATGCTATTGATATATTCAGAGAAAGCAGTGGGATCCATAGATGGTACCTCAGTTTAGTTCAGCAAACATTTCCTTAATGTCATCAGCATTGAGGGTACCAGAATTACTATGGCAAAAATGGACTTCCAAGGAGCCCCAGTGTAGTGGGACAGATAGTCACATAACTGAATAGCTACAGTACAAAGTAATAAGTATACAAATCTTGTGTGTGTGGGATGGTGGTAATAATAAGAGAATGATCTCTATTTTGGTTGGGAGTAGGTGCGATGAAGTTCTTTAAAAAGTCTTGTCAAAATTTCCTTGGGCCATTTTGAGGGCTAGAGATGGTCTATATTGTATCTGGATAATAGTTACAAGCATGTATACATACGCACAAAGCCACTGAATTTCACACTTAACATTTGTGCACTTTTCTCTATAAAGTCCTGCCTCCATAAAAATTTTATTCAGAAATATAAAAGTTCCCCCACCTTGGGCCAAGGATTATTAGCCCAAAACCGAAAACCAAACCTGTTGCGAGTCAATGCTGACTCACAGCGACCCTACAGGACAGAGAAGAACAGCCCCATAGTGTTTCCAAAGAGCGGCTGATGGATTTGAACTGCTGATCTTTTGGTTAGCAGTGGCGCTAACCAGTGCGTCACCAGGGTGCCGATTATTAACCCAGCTCCCCTCAAATTTACTGGTGTGTGCCTTTTTCTGGGCTATTTCATCAGGTTCTTAAAGGGATATAAGGCCCTTTAAAAGTTAAAAATCGTCAAGCACCACTCCTGGTTCTGTTGGAGTTTTGACTAAAGGTCAGAATCACTTAGTACAGGCTGTTTTCTGGGAATGCAAAACTCAAGAGGGAGAGGCACACTCATATTTACTGGGCTAGTTGCAAACCAAGCAACTGCATTTTTCTCTGGGGATCAAAACGCAGATAATTATCACCAGCTGATCTTTAGCGCAACTAAAAGAGGGAGTGGCTTTTTATTGGCCCAGCGGCTTGTCTGCAGCTTGGTGCTTGTGTCCATGTGGGCGGAGCTCTGTCACTCCCCAGCGTCTGCATCCCTTTCTGCCAAGGGCTCACTGGGCGGAGCTCCTGGTGAGAGAGGGGTGGCTTAGCCCCCTGCCGCACCTGGCAAGACTTGAGGAAACTTTAACCCACGCTCTAGATTCCTTTGGGTCCCCTCATCTAGACCTGGCTCGCAAACCAGAATTTCCAGTGTGTCTGTGTTGGCAGAAAGTTAATGAGCAGCCTAAGATGCCGGGGCATTAGCCGCTGTCGATCTGCCCAAGCGTGAAGGGTAAGGCTCTGGTCCTCTGTCTCTCAGTCTTTTTCCTTGGAATGAGGCTGATGGGAGGATGCATCTCAGGGAGTGGAAGCCAGAAATGAAGTGGAAGCCTCAAGAGGAGGGAATCGGGAAACTGAAATCCGAACCCTAAAATCTCTTCCGTATATAGAGAGATTGATATACGTATCCCAGACCCTGTGCTATGTAAATACTTTAAATAAAAGAATGGACTGTCTGAAACAAGACGGCATAGGTGTGAATTCCAGCTTGGCCACTTTGCAGTTGTGTGACTGTGGGCAAGTTACTTCTCTCTGTGTTATAGGACCCTGCTCTGTAACACGGGTAGAAGAGTAGTTGTTATGTGCCATAGAGCCGGTTCCAACACATAGCGACCCTATGTACAACAGAACGAAACACTGCGTGGTCCTGTGCCATCCTCACGGTCGTTTCAATGTTTGAGCCCATTGTTGCAGCCACTGTGTCAGTCCATCTCGTTGAGGGTCTTCCTCTCTTTGGCCAAGCATGATGTCTTTCTCCAGGGACTGATCCTTCCTAATAGCATGTCCAAAGTAAGCAAGACAACGAAGTCTGACTATCCTCACTTTCAAGAAGCATTCTGGCTGTACTTCTTCCAAGATTGATTTGTTCCTTCTTCTGGCAGTCCATGGCATATTCAATATTCTTAGCCAACACCATAATTCAAACGCATCAATTCTTCTTTGGTCTTTCTTATTCATTATCCAGCTTTCACATGCATATGAGGCATCTGAAAACACCATGGCTTGCATCAGGCGCACCTTAGTCCTCAAAGTGACATCTATGCTTTTGAGTACTTTAAAGAGGTCTTTTGCAGTAGATTTGCCCAATGCAATAAATAACATCGTTTGATTTCTTGACTGTTGCTTCCGTGAGCGTTGATTGTGGATCCAAGTAAAATGAAATCCTTGACAACTTTAGTATTTTCTCCATTTATCGTAATATTACTTATTGGTCCAGTTGTGAGGATTTTTGTTTTCTTTATACCAAGGTGTAATCCATACTGAAGGCTGTAGTCTTTGATCTTCATCAATGCTTCAAGTCCTCTTCACTTTCTGCAAGCAATGTTGTGTCATCTGCATACCGCAGGTTGTTAATGAGTCTTCCTCCAATCCTGATGCTATGTTCTTCTTCATATAGTCCACTTTGTTGGATTATTTGCTCCGCGTAGAGATTGAATAAGTATGGTGAAAGGATACAACCCTGATGCTCACCTTTCTTGATTTTAAACCACACAGTATCCCCTTGTTCTGTTCGAACTACTGCCTCTTGGCCTATGTGTAAGTTCTGCATGAGCACAATTAAGTGTTCTGAAATTCCCATTCTTTGCAATGTTATCCATAATTTGTTATGATCCACACAATTGAATGCCTTCTCATAGTCAATAAAACACAGGTAAACATCATCAGCAATGGTATCCCTTGTTCCATGTCCTGTTCTGAATCCAGCTTGAATTTCTAGCAGTTTCTTGTCAATGTACTGATGCAACCGTTTTTGAATTATCTTCAGCATAATTTCACTTGTGTGTGGTATTAATGATATTGTTAGATAATTTCCACATTATGTATAATCACCTTTCTTTGGAATGGGCACAAATATGGGTCTCTTCCAGTTGGTTGGTCAGATAGCTGTCTTCCAATTTCTTAGTATAGACAAATGGGCACTTTCAGCATTGCACCCATTTGTTGAAACATTTTGATTGGTATCCTGTCAATTCTTGGAGCCTTGCTTTTTGCCAATGCCTTCAGTGTAGCTTGGACTTCTTCCTTCAGTACCAACAGTTCTTGATCATATGCTACTTCCTGAAATGACTGAACGTCGACCAATTCTTTTTGGTATAGTGACTGTGTATTCCTTCCATCTTCTTTTGATGGCTCCTGCGTCATTCAATTTTTTGCTCATAGAATCAGTATTGCAACTTGAAGCTTGAATTTTTTTCTTCAATTCTTTCAGTTTGAGAAATGCCAAATATATTCTTTCCCCTTGATTTTCTAACTCTAAGTCTTTGTACATTTCATTATAATACTTTGCTTTGTCTCCTCAAGCTGCTCTTTGAAATCTTTTGTTCAGGTCTTTTATTTCATTTCTTCCTTTCGTTTTAGCTACTCTGAGTTCAAAAGCAAACTTTCAGAGTGTCTTCTGACATCCATTTTGGTTTGTTTTTGTTTTTTTCCTGTCTTTTTAATGACCTTTTGCTTTCTTCATGTATGATGTCCTTGATGTCATCCCACAACTCATCTAGTCTTTGGTCATTAGTGTTTGATGTGCCAAATCTGTTTTTGAGATGGTCTCTAAATTCAGGTGGGATATACTTAAGGTCCTACTTTGGCTCTCGTGGACTTATTTTAATTTTCTTCAGCTTCAACTTAAACTTGCATATGAGCAATTGATGGTCTGTTCCGCAGTCAGCACCTGGCCATGTTCTGACTGATGATATTGAGCTTCTCCATCTTCTCTTTCCACAGATGTAGTCAATTTGATTCCTGTGTATTCCATCTGATGAGGTCCACGTGTATAGTCACCATTTATGTCACTGAAAAAGGTATTTTCATTGATTAAGTTGTTGGTCTTGCAAAATTCTATCATGTGATCTCTGGATTGACTCCATCACCAAGGCCATATTTTCCAACTACCGATCCTTCTTCTTTGTTTCCAACGTTCACATTCCAATCATCAGTAATTATCAATGCATCTTGATTGCATGTTTGATCAGTTTCAGACTGAAGAAGTTTATAAAAATCTTCAATTTCTTCATCTTTGGCATTAGTGGTTAGTGCGTAAATTTGAATAATAGTTGTATTAAGTGGTCTTCCTTGTAGGTGTATGGATATAATCCTATTACTGACAGTGGTGTACTTCAGGAAAGATCTTGAAATGTCCTTTTTGATGATGAATGCAACATCGTTTCTCTCCAACTTTTCATTCCCAGCATAGTAGACCATATGATTGTCCAATTCAAAATGGCTAGTACCAGTTCATTTCAACTCATTAATGCCTAGGATATCGATCTTTATGTGTTCCATTTCATTTTTGACAACTTAATTTTCCTTGATTTGTACTTTGTACATTCCACATTCTGATTATTAATGGATGTTTACAGTTGTTTCTTCTCATTTTTGAGTTGTGCCAAATCTGCAAATCAAGGTCCCGAAAGCTTTACTCCATCTATGTCATTAAAGTCAATTGTACTTTGAGGAGGCAGCTCTTCCCCAGTCGTATTCTGAGTGCCTTCCAACCTTAGGGGCTCATTTTGCGGCACTATATCAGACAATGTTCTTCTGCTATTCTTAAGGTTTTCACTAGCCAATTTTTTCAGAAGATTGCCTGGTCCTTTTTCCCAGTCTCTTAGTCTGGGAGCTCCAATGAAACCTACCACCAAACTCTTCAGGATGGTTTCCAAGCTGTCCCCTGCCTTTTTAAAAAATTGAGATATATCTGATTTTTAAAATTCAGATATAATCACATGCCATAAAATCCAAAAAAGCATTCAATTCAGTGGTTTTTAGTATGTTGACAAAGTTGAGCAACTATCACCATTATCTAATTCAAGAACACTTTCATTCCACAGAAAGAAATCCCATACTTATTTGCAGCCACTCCCCAGTCCCCTCTTCCCTTAGTCCCTGGCAGCCATTAATCAACTTCCTGTCTCTATGAATTCACTTTTTCTGGACATTTCATATAAACTGAATCATACAATATGTAGTATTTTGTGTTTGGCCTATTTCAGTTAGCATAATGTTTTCAAGGTTCATCTATGTGGCAGCATGTACTAGTACTTCAATCCTTTTTATGGCTGAATAGTATTCCATTGTCTAGATAATGGACATTTGAGTTGATGGACATTTGAGTTGTTTCCACTTTTGGGCTATTATGAATAATGCCACTATTAATATTCTTGTACAAGGAACAACTTTCAGTGTTCACATATGTTTTCAATTCTCTTGGGTACATACCTAGTAGTGGATGATTTTATCTTATACCACTTTCCCCTCCTTATCGTAAGAGCCTTCCTCATTTCCTCAAACAACCCAAGCTTGCTCCCACCTCAGGGTCTTTGCACTATCTGTTCGCTCTGCCTAGAAGGCTCTTCACCTAGATATTCACATGGCTCATTCCTTGTCAATCACCTCTCAGTTTAAACATCACCACCTCAGTGAGGTCTTACCAAATCATTTTATATAAATCATCCCTCAGTTACTCTGTCTTATTATATTATTTTCTTTATATTTGTTATTTATTTATTTATTTCTTATTTGTAACATATCTACCCCTTCTAGAATGTAAACTCTATGAGATCAGGGACTGTGCCTATTATGACATCAGCTATCCCTGGTGGTGAGAGCAGTGCCTGACACATAGTAAGCACTTAGTAAACATCAGTTATTATTATACTTGTGGAGTCCCCGGATGCTGCAAATGGCTAATGCACTCAACTGCTCACGAAGAGGTTGGAGGTTCGAGTCCACCCAGAGGCACCTTGGAAGAAAGGCCTGGCAATCTACTTTTGAAAAATCAGCCCTTGAAAACCCTGTGGAACACAGTTCTACACTGACACACGTGGAGTTGACAGAGTCATGGTTGACTCAACGGCAAATGGTATATTATGTTATTATTTGGTAACTTACGGCAAACTTATGAAGTAGATACCATTATTATCTCCATGTTATACATGAAGAGACTGACACTCAGAGAAGTTAAGTGACTTCGCCAAAAATCACACAACTAGGAAGTGCCAGAGCCTGGGTTTGATGCCAGGAATGTCTGACTCAAAAGCCAGTGCCCCATATACCATGCTGGGCTGCTTACCCCAGCTCCTCCTCCTGGATGTGTCTAGACTCGTGAGTTGACAATTACAGAAAAGATTCCTCGGAGCTTGGACAAGAGACAGGGAGAGGAGGCAGGAATGCGGGGACTGTCCAGTCTGCCAGCACCAAGAGGCCTGGCCCTGGAGACAGTGGGTAGGATTCCTGGGAGCTTTGACTGGAGAACATGCCTCCCCAGGGCAGCCCGCCAATCCCAGGCTTCTCTCCAGCTCTGGCTGGTAGCATGCTCTCTAAAGTAGAAGATCCAGGAACAATACCTGTAGCAGATTCACCTAAAGAACCAAGGGCACTCAAGAACTTCATTTTAAGCAAAATTCTACCAGGGACAGCGATAACTAACTTACTTCATGCCTGGTGCTGTTCTAAACACTTTTCATATATTAACTTAGTGAATGCCCAAATTAGCCTCATGATGTACTATATTATTCCCACAGTAAAGATGAGGACATTGAGGCCCAGGGAGGTTAAGCTACCTGCTGTAGGAGACATGGCTAGAGAATGGTAGAGGCAGAATATAAACCCGGGCTTTCTGACTCCAGTGGTTTTTAGCCACCATTCTATCTTGCCTCTCAGTAATGAATTAGAGGATGGGGCTTCATTTGCCAAAGGATCAGCTGTATGACTCTGGACAACCTGCATAAGTCTGCCTCTTCTGCATAAATGGACAAGAATCAGCTTCCCTTCCAAGTGTGCTATTTAGGTATTATGTGGAGGGAAAAATTCCATACTCAATGGGGTGTAAAACACCCTGGGTTAAACTATATTAAGTAAGATTGTTTACAGCAGGACTTCTCAGTGCCTTTAATATGCTATTGTGCAATTGGCATCTCCAAGAGCAGAGGTGAGGATGTAGCATTTCTCAAGTATTATTGACCACAAAACAATGTGGACTGATGTTCCATTGAACACAATTTGGAAAACACTCACTAAAGTAGCTTCTTTGCGATGAAAAGGAAATCAGGAAAACAATACAATTTTCAATAGCCCCTAAAAAGATAAAATACTTAGGAATAAA
>NW_004443947.1:24952774-24988516 GCF_000243295.1 Trichechus manatus latirostris | reverse complement strand
GAAATTTTTGAAACGGTGTATCTTTGGCTATGTGTATTTTCACCAAAAAAAAAAAAGGTTGAGAAGTTAGAGGGTTAATATATTGTGGGGTTGTTAACCAATGTCGTAAAACAATATGTGTACTACTGTTTCATGAGAAACTATTTGTTCTGTAAGCCTTCACCTGAAGTAGAATAAAATGTAAAACGAAACAAAACAAAAAAGACACAGCATAAGGTTAAAAAAAAAAAATAAAGTAGCTTCTTTGTAGGAAAAAGGCCATTTTTGCGTGAGAGGAGACAGAATTATCTTCCCTTTTTCTGCTTCTGCCTGCTGGAAAGAAAAGGTTTTGTAGATGCTCATTAACTCCTTCGGGCCCAGTGGAGATCTGGTGATTTTGGCTTGGAAACAAAGAACAGGAACTCATTTACTGAGCACCTGCGACATGCCAGCTCTGTGATTATGACTCAGGTTGTCTTTCGTGGTTCTCAGAACAGCCCTTTGAGGCAGGTTTCATTTTAATAAGTCAGTTTAATGCTGCAGGTGAAAATGCTGACTTTGAAGTCAAACGAACCTGGGCTTGCATCTTAGTTCTGTCATTTGATAACTATAGCTGTGTGAACTCAGACAAGCCACCTGACTTCCCTGGGCTTCAGTTTCCTCACCTGTAAAATGAATTGTACCTACCTCATAAGGCTGTTGTGAAGATCCTTGGATGGTGCAAATGGTTGGTGCTCGCTTGCTAATCTAAAGGTTGGCAGGGTAAACCTACCCAGCGGCACTGTGGAAGAAAGCCCTGGCGATTTGCTTCCGTAAAGATTACAGCCAAGAAAACAGTTCTACTGTATAATACATGGAGTGGCCATGAGTCAGAATCTACTCAACGGCAACAGGTTTTTTTTTTTTTTTTAAGATTATTATGAAGGTTTGCTGATATAATACATGGGAAGCACTTACAAAGAATCTGCACATAAATGTTCAGTAAGAGGTAACTTTATTATTATCATTATCCTTATTTTACAGATAAGACAACTGAGACTCAGAGAGGGTAAGTAACTTGCCTAAAGCCAGATAACTATTAAGTGGGTGAGGTGGGATCCATATACACCTTCAAAACTGCTCTTCTTCCCCCGAAGTCCTGAAGGAAGCTGAGCCAGACACAGATTTGCAAATAAAACTCCTTTCCCACCCCACACCTCATATCACATGCCACTCAGGAGTGAGTGGGAATTTCCTCCTGGGACTCAGACTGCACCACCCAATCCAGGGGTGTTCAGACCTGCTTGGCAACAATATGCCTGTATCCCAGGGCTCTGACAAATGGGACTGGAGGAGAGCTGAGAAGGTTCTGAGCCCAAAGGTATCCCTTCCAGGGCCACCCTGGGCAATGAAGTCTCTGGCTACGTCTTTAAGTCTCTTCTGACCCCTAAACCAGCTCTGGAGGGGGGTGTCTTAGTTATCTAGTTCTACTATAACAGAAATACCACAAGTGGATGTCTTCAATAAACAAGTTCATTCTCTGAATTCAGGGCACCAGCTCCAGAAGTCTTTCTCTCTGTGTCAGCTCTGGGGGAAGGTTCTTGCCATCAATCTTCCCGTGGTCTAGGAGCTTCTCAGTGCAGGGACCCCAGGTCCAAAAGACATGCTCCTCTCTGGGTGCTTCTTTCTGGTAGTGGGAGGTTCCTGTCCTCTCTGCTTGATTCTGTCTTTTATGTCTCAGAAGAGATTGACTCAAGATACAACCTAATCCTGTAGATTGAGTCTTGCCTCATTAACATAACTGCCTCTAATCCTGCCTCATTAACATCATAGAGGTTAAGATTTACATCATACAGGATAATCACATCAGATCACAAAATTGTGGACAACCACACAATACTGGGAATCATGGCCTAGCCAAGTTGACATGTTTGGGGGACATGGTTCAATCCACAACATGGGGTATCCCATGGGAGGAATGGCTGAGGCACATGCTGTATGCCCAGGAGACTAGACAGCCCCCACTATCAGCCTCTGATCCTCCAAGTCCTAACGTGGGAGAGGGATGTATCAGGCTGCATGGGAAGGGACAGGAGGGAAGGACAACATGGAGGCCAAGGGGGCAATGTTCTAGGCTTCTGCCCTGAATCAATAAAAAAGCCCCTCTTGAAACAGGTTTGTATGTTGTCTATCCATGTAACTTTCTGTTTGGAAAAACAGTTTTTATGCCTACCCCTGTTCCACCAAAACTAAGCTTTGAAAAACCCTGATCTAGCCTTCATTTTCACTGCGCATGTTGGGCAAACTCAGGCCCAGATGGGAAGGCCTCAGACCCCAGCCCGTTAGTGGCCGAATGGGGACTAAAAAATCCATCTCCTGGCTCCTTCTATACCAAACTCTCAACCGTCAGATTTTAAGATGACTTTAATGTTATTTTTAAACAAAAGGGAAAACAGAGCCTAAACTTGTCCTTCATTCTAAAGTTGAATATTCCCATTTTGGACCCAGTCTTCCCTTGGGCCTCACTCAGAGCTCCTGGTCTCCCTGTCGCCGTATACCACATGCTGCAGGTCCAAAGAGGCCCAGAGATGGGCATCCTACAGTCTCCCTGCATCCCCTGTCCTGATGATGCTGGTCAGAGCAGTGATTCAAAGATGCAAATGACAGGGAACGAAGAAGAGACTGTGTGACCTTGAGCAAGTCACTTGACCTCTCAGAACATGTCATCAGCTGTAAAATTCGAATAACCTCATGTACTTCGTGGGATTGCTGTAAGTATCAGAGGTAATACATGTAAAGAATCTGCAGCATAGAAGTTTGCAACAAGTAATAGTTAATATTGGTCTTATTATGTTAACTATAACTGGTTTTCTATCAGGTCTGAAGTTCTTATACATCGGTTCAGGGTATTAGGCTCTGGGCAAAACCACCCCAATGCAAAGCAATGCCATGCTTCCACACATATTCCTTGGAGGGAGCTCTGCTCTCTGGTGATTTGAAACTTCTTCTACCTGTAGGTAGACAGATGTTCTAATGGGAGGATTCCATAAATGCAGTATGATCAGCCTAAGAAGCGTGGTTAAGAAACTTGCTCTAGAATCAGTCTGCCAGAATTTCATCATGGCTCCACTATTTAATTGTGGACAATTTACTTAACCTCCCTGGGCCTCAGTTTCCTCATCTCTGAAACGGATATAATAACAGCACCTAACTCAGAGGCTTGTTTTGAGGATTAAATGGGATGATATGTGTGAAATCCTTAGTGCAGTGGCTCACTAACTAACTAACGCATTGCTGCTGAATCAGTTCTGACTTACAGCAACCCTACAGGACACAGTAGAACTGCTCCATAGAGTTTCTAAGGAGTGGCTGGTGGATTTGAACTGCCGACCTTTTTGGTTAGCAGCCATAGCTTGCCACAGCTCTTAACCACTGCACCACCAGGGCTCCTTGGTCAATAAATATTAACTCATTGTTTACCCTAAGATAAGCCCTTCTTGTCCAGAAAGAAAGTATAGAGGAGAGGTAAGGTAAAGTGCTGGGCCAGATAATCAAGAGACTGTGGGTGAAGTCCTAATTCTGTCACAAATTAGCTGAGTGATATTGACCATAATCTTGCCCATCTCTGTGCCTCAGTTTCCCCAATTGCAAACCAAGGACTGGATTAGGTAAGCCCTTCCAGCTCTGACTCTGAGGGAGGCAAATTATAGAGCCATCCCCTGTGGTTTCTGGATGGCCCCCATCTTCCCAGCCACCCCACACTCATTTACTGAGCACCTGCCTCATCAAACCAGTTCCTTTGTGAAGAGAGCTGCTCTGGCACTATACAGCACCAGCTTGAAGTTTTGTCTCTACCACTCTGTGTGGCCTTTAGAAAATCACTTCAACTCTCTGAGCCTCAGTGCCCTCATCTGTAAAATGGGACTTAAGATAGTATCCACAGTAAGAGGTTGTGATGACCACGTGAGCGAATGCCTGCAAAGCACTTAGCACACAGAGAAAGAACTCAGTGTCGTTTTAATTTATTACTGATGCCAGGTGCACATGGATCCCACCACTAGGCATGGTGCTCTTAGAGCCAGCCCAATGCAAATGTGTCCACGTCGAGCATTATTTCTGATGACAAGAGAGCTCTTTATGAGGACGGCAGCCATCCTGGGGACATGCCTGGAGAAAAAGGGTGGACCAGCTTCCACATATCAACCATCCAGATTCCCACGATTCCAGGTCAGCCTGAAGGAGGTGACTGCCATGCTCTCCTTCCCCCTCCCTCCCAAAAGACCAGTTCTGCAGGGCTGGACAGGAACACAGACTACATCTTGCCCAGCCCTTTTACCTATGATGGGACTGAAGGAGGGGAAGTGACCCTCATAGCAAGTTACTAGACCTAGGACCACAAGGCAGTATGTGTAGTATTGAAAAGAGTAGATCTGGGTTTGGTTCTTGGCTGCTGAACTTACAGGCTGAGTATCCTTGAGCACTCAGTTTGCTCATCTGGAAAACAGGTATGAAAATAGAACCTGCTTCTCAGGGTAGTTGTAAAGGTTAAATGAGTACATATCTAACATATAGCAAGCCCTCTATAATTAGCATTAGTATTATATCTCTATTCCTCATCCAGGGCTCTTTTGACCATACCACACTGGAAACACCCGAAAGTTCAAGACCAAATGCATTGCTTTTGGGATTTCCTTTCAGCTGAATAATGGAGTTGGTTCTGGGGTACCAGTCTGGAAATCCAGATTGGAGCCCTGACTCTGCCTTTCTGTTGCTCTGTGACCTTCTGCTGGTCACTTTCCTTTTCTGGACCTCAGTTTATTCCTCTGTAACAGCACTGTCCAATAGAAATACAATGTGAGCCACATATGTAATTTTAAATTGCTTGTTGTTGTTGTTAGGTGCCATTGAGTCGGTTCCGACTCATAGTGACCCTACGTATAACAGAAGGAAAAATTGCTTGGTCCTGTGCCATCCTCACAATCATTGCTATGCTTGAGCCCATTTTTGCAGCCACTGTGTCGATTCATCTCGTTGAGGGTCTTCCTATTTTTCACTGACCCTCTACCACGCATGAAGTCCTTCTCCAGGGACTGGTCCATCCTGATAACATGTCCAAAGTACGTGAGACGAAGTCTTGCCATCCTTGCTTCTAAGGAGTATTCTGGCTATACTTCTTCCAAGACAAATTTGTTCGTTCTTCTGGGAGGCCATGGTATATTCAATATTCTTCACCAATACCATAATTCAAATGCGTCAATTCTTCAGTCTTCCTTATTCATTGTCCAGCTTTCACATGTATACGAGGTTACAGAAAATACCATGGCTTGGGTTAGGCGCACCTTAGTCCGCAAAGTGACATCTTTGCTCTTTAACACTTAAAAGAGGTCTTTGGCAGCAGATTTGCCCAACGCAATATGTCATTTGATGTCTTGACTGCTGCTTCCATGGGCATTGATTATAGATCTAAGTAAAAGGAAATCCTTGATAACTTCAATATTTTCTCTGTTTATCGTGAAGTTGCTTATTGGTTCAGTTGTGAGGATTTTTGTTTTCTTTATGTTGAAGTGCAATCCATACTGAAGGCTGAAGTATCTGATCTTCATCAGTAAGTGCTTCAAGTCCTCTACTTTACAAAGAAGGTAATCAATGTCACTAAATTGTACATGCAGAGATTGTTGAATTGTGTATGGTCTGCTGTGTATATTCTCAACAACAACAAATAAATTTAAAAAAAGAAATAGGTGAAATTACTTTCAATAATACTGTATATTTTATCTAACCCCATGTATCCAAAATGTTGTCATTTTGACATATAATCAATATTTTAAAAATCACTAATAAGATATTTTACATTGTTTTTTTTTTCTAAGTCTTTGAAGTCTGATATGTATTTTACACCAGTGGTTTTCAACTGGGGGCAATTTTGCATTCCTCCCCACCTGGGACATTTGGCAATATGTGGGACATTTTTGATCATCACAACTGGGGGCATTCAATAGCCACACGTGGCTGGTGGCTACCATATTGGACAGTGCAACTTTACAACATGATATGTTTGAACATGCACTTAAAAAATCAAGCTTTTAGAACTTGGATTTGGTAAGTTTGTTTTCCTCCTCATCCCTGAATAATTGGCCAAAAATAGCTGTGGCTGGTTCACCAGTCCCTGGCTGGCTAAGGACAGAGCTCATCTGTCCCGGGGCTGGTTAGTCCCTTCCAAAGCCACCCGCCCTCTCTGAAGAGACCAAGCCTGGGACAGACAGTGAACCCTGTTATTCTTTTCTGGGGAGACAATGCTGCGAGCCCCGCTACCTGCCTGACAGGGCTATTGTGGCTCGGGGAGAAAAGGGCTTTGTCAGGACAGCAGCCGAGGAGCCTGCAGTTCAATGGGGCCCTTTATGTCTGCCCTCTCGGTATGCCCCCATGGCAGCCCTGGGAGGCCCAGCTCCCTCCTGGAACAGATGCGGAGCCTGAGGCCTAGAGAGGGTGTGGAAGGCCCTGCAGTCGATCCCAGATCCTCTTATCTCATCCCACTGCCCTAAAACATGAAATTCACCTAACTCTGAAAACCCCTGTCTCAAAGCACTTAGTAAACGTGGTACTGCCCTTACCTGGGAAAGGGGGCTCCTTCTTTGGGCCCTGAAGTTTAGTGGCTTCCCAAGTCACAAACACATACAAAAATAAATGTATTACAGAACACACATGTATGTCTGTCTCTCAAGAGCTAGGCTCAGCTCTGGCATTGCACAACCTGTAGTCCTAAACGTCCTCCCTTGTGATTTAAGGTCAGGCCCCAGAAAAATACCACATCTCTTGCCTATGTCCTTGGAACAAAAGCGACTGAGTCTGAATGTGATGAAGGTTTGTGGATTGTACATTTTCCATAATGAAATATCATTTCCAAGTAAGGCCAATCATCCAGTTCTTGCTTTTCTTTGTGTTCCAATTCATGCTGGTCTTAGAGGAACTTGTCTCCATTTGAACTCTAGTGCTACACGCCTCCAGTGTTAGGGTCAGGCCTGGGACTCTGAAAGACCCATGGGACTGTATGTGTTCTGTGGGCAATGCCTGTGGTTTCCTTTGGGTGCTAGTCCCTTCCCCTTCTAACCTCTGCCCTACCCACCTCTGTCCTCACCCCACCGTGGTTCACATACACAGAAAGGAGCCAGAAAGAGTCATCTTATTCGACAGATGAGGAAACTGATCCTCATGGAGGGTAAATGACTTGTTTGATGTCATCCAGCAAGTTAGGCAAAGCCACACGCTAGGAGAACCCATCTTTCCGGGCCTAGCTAGATGGCTGCCAGTAGGCAGTGGAGGCTGGTGGCTGGAAGGACAGGCTTGGGGACCAGAGTAACCCTGATACTCCTGGCTCCTTCACTCACTAGCTGTGAGACATGGGGACAAGTTTCTTAAAGTGTTCAAAATACAGGTTTTCCTGTACATTCATGAGCCGAATAATGTCTGTTCAGGCAAAGTCCGACCACATATAATGTCTGTGCTCCCATAAGGTTATAATAGAGTATTACCGTGAAGTGCATCATGGCTCCCAAATGCAGCAAAACCAGTGCTAGCGGTAGCAGCAGCAAGAGGCAAAGGAGAAGCATCCATTTAGAAGTGAAACAAAAGGTTATTAAACAACACGAAGGTGGAAAATCGAGGAATGCTATTGCTCCCAATTTAGGCATATCACACTCGACAATCATGACAATTCTCAAAAACAAAGAAGTTCTCCAAGCTGTTAAAGAATCGGCTTCACTGAAAGTAATAAGGCTAACAAAAATTCAAGAGGGTTCTATATTAGATATAGAGAAATCGCTAATGATGTGGATTGAGAACCAAACAGGAAAGCTAATACCTCTCAGTGCACTGACAATCGCTGCTAAGGCATGAAGTTTGTTCGAGATGTTTAAAGAAAAAGCAGGACTGTGATACTGAGTTGAGTGCTGGCTCCGGGTGGTTCAAGCACTTCAAACACCGTTTTTCACTGCATAATGTGAAAGTGAGTGATGAGTCTGTGAGTGCTCATGTGAAGACAGCCCAAGAATGTGTTGAAACCTTAGATAAACTAATTGTAGAGGGAGATTATTTGCCCCAGCAAATTTTTAACATGGACAAAACCTCCTTATTCTGGTAGTGAATGCCTGAAAGGACCTTCATCCATAAGGAAGCCAAGTCAATGCCAGGCTTTAAGGCTTTTAAAGACAGAGTGACAGTGTTTTTAGGAGGCAAGGTTGCTGGCTACAAGCTAAAGCCATTTGTTATTTGGCATAGTGAAAACCCCAGGGCTTTGCTAAGTACCTGTAATATGGTGTTCGCACAACACCCAGATCACATGACGTCCTCTTTCTCAGAACGTGTTGTAGATGTTAAGCGACGTATGACTATATACGATGTTAATGTTAGAAGAAGGTAGTGAAGGGTATGTATACTCTGTACTATTTTCTAACTCTCTGTACGTCTAAATTTATCTCATAATAAAAAGCTTTTAAAAATACAGTCTTCCCTCTTCTGTAACATGGAGGTAGCAATGGTATCTGCCTTCTAAGAAGCTTCAATAAGATGATACATGTGAAGAGCTTCGTACAGAGTGTCTCTTAGTAAGGACTCAATACATGACAATTTTTTAAAAGCTACCTCCTCTAGGAGGCCAGTGAGCAACACTGTCAGAACTGATCACTGCTATCTGGCCATCTCGTGCTCTCACTACCTGGAGGCAGGAGTTGGAGCGTTAAGGTGTGAGGCTGCTGAATGTGGCCAGTAAGAACATGCATTTGATCCTAGCTCTCCCACTTCCTAGCTGGGACGCAGGGCAAGTTACTTGATTACTCTGTGCCTCAGTTTCCTTTCTGTCAATAATAAGTTGATAGCTCCTAGTGTTGTCATGAGGATTAAATGAACTGTAATTTTTCAGCATTTAGAATTGTGCCTGGCTTATGATCTACTATCTATAGTCTATTCTTTCAATATACATGTATATTTTTCTTAAATGGTGATTTGGAAAACACCAGTCTCTAGTAATCTATCCTATTTTGTTTCTCTCATTAATGCATAAGGCTCTGGGGGGACTGGGAATAAGCCGACTCATCTTGGTCTCCAATTACATTGTTTCTTTCCTTTACCAAGCTACTATCATCCATTCATTGGACATATGTATATTGAGCATTTATTATGCGCCTATGTGTAGGTTACCACGGAAACACTGGTGGTGTAGTGGTTAAGAGCTATGTCTTAAGGTAGGCAGTTCAATCCACAATGTGCTCCTTGGAAATTCTGTGGGGTGGTTCTACTCTGTCCTATAGGGTTGCCATGAGTTGGAATCGACTGGACTGCAACGGGTTTAGTGTTGTTTTTTTTTTTTTTTGATATGTGTATGTTATCCTATTATTGACTAGCACGGATCAAACCTATGCTGAATGAATAAATAAAAGACAAAGCGAGAGAACGAAAAAAGGGAGGGAGGGAAGGAAGGATGGAGGGAAGAAGGGATGGAGGGAGGGGAGGGAAGAAGGGATGGACGGAGGGGAGGGAAAGAAAGAAGGGAGAAGGGAGGAAGGGAGGAAGGAAGGATCCTAGGTGCCCTGACCCTCCAGCCCGACAGAGCTCCAACTGGCAGCGGTACGCCCTTCCAACCCCGCGTTCCACTTCCACCTCGGCCTGGAAGTTGCCCCCTCTGCTGCCATCCTGGGGCTCATCCCTAGGGACGGAACCGGGTGCCGGTCCAGGAGTCCGGGATGAATGGAGGCGGCGCCAGGGGATCCGCCGCCTCGCCTCCTGCCCTGGGCGCGGGGCGGTGACTTGGTCGCGGGTAGCCCGGCAGCCTCCGCGCCCCGGTAGGGCGTGCGCCTCTCCACAGGCAGCCCGTGCGCGAAGTCCTCGGTCCCCGGAGTTGCCCAAGACGCCGGGTGACTCCTTCCCGGAGACCCTCCCCCTCTGGGGCGCGTCATTCTCCCCACCTCCTAAGTCCGGACCCTGGCGGTTTCTCGTGCCTCGGCCACGGCGGGGACAAGTCGCGACCACCTGCTGCGGCGCCGGGAGCCCGGGGCGCCGTCCGCCCGCAGATCGGTCGGTGCGCCCAGGGCCGCATGGAGCTGCCGGCCAGCAACGCCAGCTGCGAGAACGGTGCGTGCCGGCCTGGGCGGGGACCGTGACCGGAGTGGGAACCCAAGCCGGGCCACGCGCGCGCCTCGCTTCGCGCCTGCCCCTGCCCACCGCTCCTTTCCTTCCTCCAAAACTGAGAGATGGAAGGTTTGCATGAGTTGTCCCCCTCCAAGTCCCCAGGCCCATCCTGAGGAGGAGCAGGACTCTGGCTGAGACTTCACCCCTATCTTGCCCATTTTGGCGAGGTGGGGTAGTTGAGAGGGAGAAAGGGGGAAAGGGAGAGAAAGGGAACTGTGGGGCAGAAGGGGGAGGCAGAGGAAGGCCTACTGCCGGGATCAAGCCGACTAGGCTTTGGGAGGTTCTTTTTTTAAAAAAATTTATTTATAGTTACTTCAGATTTTAGAACTAGCCCAGGTCTGGCTGTCTCCCTGGATCAACGCTGGGCCCACCAAAGACAGAAGGGAAAAGGGTGCAGAGGCTCACCGCCCCCAAACCCACACACACCTTTTAGAAAAGGGAGGGAAAGAAACAGCCTTAGGTAAAGACCTTGGCTTCACGTTGAGTTCTTACCATAAACCAGGTAGTGGACTGGGCTCTTTAACTGTATTATCTCACTTAATCCTTAAAACAACGCTAGAAGGTAGTAGGTGTTATTACTTTGTTGTTGTTAGTTGCCATGGGTCGGAGTCAAGTCCATGGCAACCAGTTTTTATACCCATTTTAGAGATATAAAAACTGAGGCTTGAAAAGTCCAGTTGTTTGGTCAAGGTCACACACTGGGAAGCGGCGTGTAAAACTAGGGCTCTTGGATTCTAAAACCTGTGCTCCTACTACCACACTCAACTTTCTTCTTGATGTATGTCCATCTTCTTACTGCATCTTGGGATTGCAGCCTGTGTGAGATCCCTGTTTCTCTAACTTGTTCCCTGCTCCAGTGATGCTTTCAAAGTTGGCCTGTCTGTCGAGTGTTGGCTGGGTTTGGTTTCCTGACAGGCCATTTTCAGCCCCACCCCTTCCCTTGGGGCAGAACGTGTTCCCCAGAACTAGCACATTCATGTTGGGAGAGAAGGCGGGACTCATCTGGTCCAACACCCATTTTTCAGATGAGCGCCGTCATCAGAATGAGATTTCCTTTTGCCATCAGCCCTCCCTCTGTTTCTTTTTACCTCTATGGGAGAACTTGACTCCCTGGAGGGTATTGAGCTCCGTTGGTGCTGAGGTCTCACAGCGGCAGCCAAGACCACAGCAGGCCTTTTGGCCCCTGCCTGCTGGAGACACACCTTCTGGAGGGCAGGGGGCGGCCTTAGGAATGGGCTTGGGCTTCCTCTCGGGAGTCACCTTTCTTGGCCCACATCTTCCCAGGCGCTGGCTCATTTCCTGAGCTCAGGGAACTCCCTAGATTCAGCTCTTGGGTGAGGAGGCCCAAGCTGGAGGAACAGGACTGAGCAGCCCAGAATGAGTCTGAGTAGGGACAGAGACGGCTTCTTGTTGTCTCATCTCCCCTTGATTGTGACATGAGTATCAGGAAAGGAGATGTCCCACTGCAGAAGGCACATGGATATATATCCTCTACAGAGTTCCACACCTAGCTCTGCCACCAGGTATGTTTGTGTGACTCAAGCAAGTTTCTTCCCCTTCTCAGGGTCTCAGCTACCCCAGATGAAAGTTAACAGGTTTAGACTGGCACTCTCTAAGGGCTCGTGAACTTCTGTGCCATGGAGAACAGTCAGCATTGCCTTTATTCTGTTCCACTAAGATGCCACGATGCCCTTCAGATGTGCCAAAGCCAAATCTGCCTGACTTTGGACTTCGGGGCCCTTTCAGTGTGGCCTGGAGTTCTAGCTTGGTCCCGGTGTACGTCCTTGGCACAGGAGCCTTGGCCTTTACGACACATAGCTTGAAAAAGACCTTTCACCACCAGAGGTCACAAAGTCTAATGCCTACAGAGGCTGAGCACACAACAAAAATAACTGAAGAGAGCCGGGTCAGAACTCTGGGGAATTGCAAAAAACATGTCCTAAGGGGCCTCTGCTGCTTGGCTTTAGCCAGTTATTGCGTTATGGGGAGGGCATGCCCGGTAAGGTAAGCAGATCTCATTTTTAAGAGTTGCCCCAAACCTCCAAATTTCTAAATGTTGGTAACAAATTCATATTTAAGAAAAAAACCCTCATGGGACCAGATTAAGTGCCTCCCCCCACCCCCTTGCTGCCTGCTTTATAGGGGAGGAGGTATGGTGGTTAAGCTCATGGGCTTTAGTGGCAGATGGGCTTAGGGTCAAATTCTGGCTTCACCACTTAGAACCAATGAAGCCTTAGGCAGGTTACTGAACTTCTCACGGCCTCAGTTTCTTCAGCTACTGCATAAAGCGATCGTGAGGAATCTGCTTAGAAAGTTATGGAGCAGAGGACCATGTGAGGAGTATCCCTGGAGGATCATTGGCTGTTCTTTGTACTATTTCATTGAATTTATGTGGCTTCGTGTTTCTGATTGCGGATCTGCCCCTTGTGCACAGGTTTGTCCTTGCTGTCTGGAGACTAAACCCTTGGCGTTTGTGCCAGAGGACTCCCTGGGTAGTGTAAACGGTTGATGTGATCAGCTGTTAACTGAAAGGTTGGAGTCCACCCAGAGGCGCCTTGGAAGAAAGGCCAGATGATCTGCTCCTGAAAAATCAGCCATTGAAAACGCCATGGAGCACAGTTCTACTCTAACACACATGGGGTCATCATGAGTCAGAGTTAGCTCGATGACATCTGGTTGACTGGTGGTTTGTGCCAGTGGGCAAGCAAGAGGGGGATGGCTCTGGGACAAGAGGGTTTACTCAGCCTCTCAGGGACTCTAGGACTTGGAGAGCAAACTAAAGACAGATTCTGCATGAGGTGGCAGGGACACTGATCCCTCCAAGGCCAGAAGGAGACCCCAGCCACTGACCACAAGCACTAGGGGTCTTAGAAGCAAGGTCTGGGGAATGGTCAGTTCTGACAAACAGGAGGCTTACCTCTTAGCCTTCTTCAGGCCTAGAAGGGGCTGTGAACTGTCTAACCTCACTCCCTCATGTTACCTGTCATAAGTCTTCCACTGTGGCTGCACTATTGTGTTGTTGTTAGCTGCCGTCAAGTCAGGCCATGACGCATGCTGACCCCATGCGCAACGGAACAAAACACTGTCAGGTCCTGAGCCATCTCCGTGATCGGTTGTGGATTGGACTGTTGTGACCCATAGAGCTTTCACTGTCCGATTTTCAGAAGTAGATCACCAGGCCTTTCTTCCTAGTCTGTCTTAGTCCAGAAGCTCTGCTGAAATCTGTTCAGCATCATAGCAACACACAAGCCACCACTGACAGACAGGTGGTGGCTGCACATGAGGTGTGTTGGTTGGGAATTGAAGCCAGGTCTCGCATATGGGAGGCAAGAATTCCACCATTGAATTGTTGTTATTAGGTGTCATGGAGTTGGTTCCAACTCATAGTGATCCTCTGTACAACCACTGAATTAGGGATAAGTGAATGAAGAGGCCTCTGGGCAGGAGAGACTCCCTGGGAGTGATGGGAGCTGTTGGAGGCTGGAGAGGAATTCTTGTGGATGGTGGGAGGTTACATTCCAAGCTGCCAGAGAGCTTGGGGAACCTGACGAATATGCGGGGCATTGGTGTAGCTCAGCGGTTACACACTGGGCTCTAGAGTCAGACATCTCGGAGTTCAGGCTCTGCCACTTAGTGACTGTGTGTTCTTAGGCAAGGTACTTAGCTGCTCCATGCCTCTGCTTGCACGTGGGGATTAAAGATGGTACTTACCTGATAGGTGGTTGTAAGAATTTGGTGACTTTATGAATATAAGGCCCCTGGCATGTAGTAAGCACTCTGAGAATGTTAACTATTATTTTTAGGTTGGGGCCCATTGTGTGGGTGAGATCCTGCAGTAGCTGAAGCATGGGGTCTGAAACAGAGGCCATTCCAGTATTTTTAAAGCATGCAAAGGATCCTAGTGTAACTTTCTCCTCCATGGCCCTCCCATCCAGGTTCCCTGATCAGCGCATACTGCTCGTCCCAACAAGTACTGTGCCAGATTGTGGGTGACCTCAGCCCCGAGGTACCCAGCAATGTCACCGTTCACACCTGGCAGGAGAGGATCAGGCAGAACTACGGCTTCTACATCGGCCTGGGCCTGGCCTTCCTGTCCAGCTTTCTCATCGGCAGTAGCGTCATCCTCAAGAAGAAAGGCCTCCTGCGACTGGTGGCCACAGGGGCCACTCGGGCTGGTAAGCTCCTGGGAGTGGGCAGGGATGGGGCACAGGACAGCTGAGCTCAGAGCCAGCTTTTCTTCACAGGGGCTAGGGCAGTAGTTTGAGAGCGAGGTCTCAGATGGGTCCAAAAGGCTCATCGTCAACCCTGTAGGGAAGCCCAGCCACCAACAGGAGACCTTCCTTTATGAGAAATTGTTCAACGTTTCCAATATTTCATGATGTTCTGATTGGGGTGAAGATAGGGAAAGGTTACAGGACCAAGAATCAGAAACTTTAGGTCTAGTCCTTGTTTTACTTCTTCCCAGCTCTGTCACCATTGGCAAGTCACAGCTTCTCTGCAGAACGGGAATACAGATACCTATGCCCATGCCAGTGTCAGACACTAATGTGCACTCACTTCAAACTGAGCTCCCCTTTGAGCCACAAAAGAATTACTGAGTCTCTGTCTACAATGGACTTGCTTGTTTGGAAAATAAAATGTGTAGCCATGAAACAATTCTTGAGCAAAAGAATCATGTACAAGATGATTCATTCATTCAATCGACATATGTTGTGCACCTGCTTTGTGCCAGGTACCATGTGAGAATTGGGGTTCCGTAGCCTCATGGAATGTTGAATGAGGGAGACAGAGAAGTACATAGGCAGTTGTTCTGTAGTGGGTTAAGTGCTATGATGGGGGAAATAAGGAGTACTATATGATTACCTTGGGGGGCATGTAAAGCCCAGGCTTGGGGGAGTAGGAGGTTTTTCTATAAGTGGTGATCTCTAAGCTGAGACCTAAATGGTGAGGAGATGGCAAGGTGAAGGGAGAGGGAGGAAGACATAGTATTCCAGGCAGAAGGAACGGCATGTGCAAAAGCTCAGAGGTGGGAACATGAGTGATACAAGAAACTGAAAGTTATTCAGGATAGCTGGAGCATGGAGAGGTGAAAGATGAGGTAGGAGCCAGATCATGAAGGGTCTTGTAAACTGTGCCTCAGAGGTTGAGTGCAATCGCAAGTGATTGAAAGAAAGGTTTTAGGCAGGGGAGTGACATAGTCCAATTTAGGATTTGAAAGATTGCTGGGTAGAGAATGGATTGTAGGACAAGACTGGAGACTGGAAGACCAATTATAGGAGAGAGACGACAGAACCTGGACTTGGGAAATGGTGACGGGAATGGACAGAAGTGGTGGATTCAATAAGTAGTTTGAACGTAGAACCTACTGGGTTTGGAGTTGACAGGCTCCACAGGGAGGGTAAAAACGAGTCAAGGATGACTCAGGTTTCTGACTTGAGCAAGCGTGTAGACGATGGTGCTCTTTTCTGAGATGAAGGCAGGAAGAGCAGGTTTACGGGAAGACGATGTATTCAGGTTTGGACACGTACATTTGATGTGTTTGTGGGATAGTGGGCTTTGGAATCAGACTATTGGGGTTACAGTTCTGGCTCCTCAATTACTAGTAATGTGATCCTGGGCAGGAAAAAGTATTCTTTCTGTTCCTCAGTTTCCTTGTCTATAAAATGGGGATGAAAATAGTACCAGCCTCAAGGATTGTTGTGAAGACATGTAACATGTAACTTGGCACAAAGTAAGCAGTAATATGGTTATTGTTGCTCTTTCCTCTTCACTTATGGATAAGTGTTCAAAAGTCCAGAGACAGGGAACACAACAGAGAGTCCCTGATGGAGCAGGAGAAAGGTGGGGTGCAGAACTCAAATTCTAGTAAGAAGACCAGACTTAATGGTCTGACCAAGACTGGAGGTATCCCGGAAAGCATGGCCCCTGGATTCTCTATGAGCCCAGAACTAAACAATTTCTGAGGCCAGCTCTTCAGACAGGGGTTGGACTGGACTATGGGACATAAAGTGATACTTGTGAGGAGTGTGCCTCTTAGCTCAAGTAGATACAAGAGACTAAACGGGTCGCTTCTGTCCAGAGGTGCGATGAGAAGGCAGAGAGGGTCGGGAGCTGGTTGAATGGACATGGGGAATCAGGGGTGGAAAGGAGGAGTGTGCTGTCACAGTATGGGGAGAGCAATTAGAGTCACATACCAACGTATAAATTTTTGTATGGGAAAAAATAAAAAATAAATAAGAAAAAAAAAAAGTCCAGAGACCTCCCAAGGTGCCAAGAAACTGCTGCTTGTGCTCGGTGGAGAGCCCAGAGTCACCCCCTAGCAGGGGAGTTAATAGAACTTCTCTTCACAATCCAAAAAGGCACCTTTCCTAGAATCAGCTTCTTCCTCCAATCGTCTAGTTCAGTGTCTTCTGAGATTTCGACTCTTAGAGTAAATGCTCTCGAAGTTCTTAACTTTTATAGGCAGTCTCAAAAAGCGACAAATAATTTCTTAGTCTAAAACCCATCCATCACCAACATTGTAGCTAATATTTATTGAGTATTGACTATGTGCCAAAACAGACACAGTCCCTGGTTTCCTGGAGCTTCCATTTTAGTGAGAGAAATGCCAGGAAATAAGCAGATGAACTCAAATTATAGTTGGAGGTTTGAGTCCACCCAGAGGCACCTCAAACAAAAAACCTGGCGATCTCCTAAAAAATCAACCATTGAAAACATAATGGAGCACAACTCTACTCTGACACACATGGGCTTGCCCTGAGTCAGAACTGACTTGAGAGCAACTGATTTTTTTTTTTTTTTTTTTAAAGTTCAATGAAGGAGAAGAGCTGGGTTTATGACAAAGATTTCCAAGGGGAAATAATAGAGGTAATGGGGTCAGAGAGGGGATCTTAAGGGAAACAGTATTCAAACAGAGAGACCTATAGAGTGACTGTAGGTTTTAGGCAAATACTGTTATGAAGAATATTCCACACACAGGGAAAAGCATGTACAAAGGCATGTACTAAAGAAAGCCTGAGTGACTAGGTTGAACTAAGGAGAAGAGTGGCACAAGGTCAGTTTGGAGAGGTAGCAAGGACGAGACTATGAAAGGCAATGTTAAGGATTCTGGTCTTTATCCTAAGAGCAATTGGAAGCCATTGGCCAACTGTAAACTGAGAAGTGGCGTAATCTGATTTACATTTTTATAAAGATCACTAGCTGCAATGAGACGAAGGATTATAAAAGGACAAGAGAGGAACCAAAGGACCCACTTAGAAACTGTTCCTCAACCCAGGCCAGAGGTGATGGTGCCTTGGAGTGGGGTGGTGGTGGTGGGGTAGATACATGTGAGATGTATCTTGGAGACAGAATCAACAGAATGGACTGGACGTGGAGGGTGGGGGAGAAGAAGGGATCAAGGGTAATTCCCTCATTTCTGGCCTGAACAACTAGGTACACGGAAGTGCTATTACTGAGCGCTATTTTATTTTATTTTGTGGGAACCCTGGTGGTACAGTGGTTAAGTGCTACAGCTGCTAACCAAAAGGTCAGCAGTTTGAATCCACCAGGCACTCCTTGGAAACTCTTTGGGGCAGTTCTACTCTGTCCTATAGGGCTGCTATGAGTTGGAATTGGCTTGACGGCAACGGGTTTTTTTTTTGTTTTTTTTTTTTAATTTTATTTAGAGGTTGGATGGGGAGTATTTAAAATCAAGAGTTGCATTTAGGACTGAGTTTGAGATGCCTGCAAGAGATCTGAGAGGAGATGTCAAGTGAGCAGTTGGATATGCACACCTGGCCTTAGAAGACTGGTCCAGGCTACAAATAGGAAATAAGGAACAAGCATATAGATGGTATTGAAAACCAGCTCACCCAGGAGAGGGCCTAGAACCAAGCCCAAGGCACATTGAGAGGTTGGGGAGTAAAGGGGGAAGGTAGAGTTAGGAAAGGTCCCGAGAAAGTGTAGCTAAATTCTAACTTTATGTCCATTCCCTTCTACAGTGGATGGAGGTTATGGCTACCTGAAGGATGGAATGTGGTGGGCTGGATTTCTCACCAGTAAGTGAGTTCTCTGCTACTAATGACAGTGACCTATTGATAGTAAGGGTGGAGATGAAAGGGAGAGGTAGATGGGGCATTTCTGTCTCTACTGGTACAAAGTATGAGTCTGAGGCCCAGATTCCTAGGAAAACACCTTGACCGTCTTTGTGGGTAGAACATCTTACCCTCATCTCAGATCACTTTCTTAACCCAAAGTCAGTCTTCCATCAATGAAGCATCTATCCCAGAAACATTTATACACAGCTGCTGATAAAGGCATATGTTTTCCCAACTTTCCTTGAACACGGGGAAATAACATCACTGCCTTGTTGGAGTCTCTTGAATTTCTAAGTAATACGGTCAAGGCTGGAATGCCTAAGCCAACTTCCCTAAAAACACCAAACCCATTGCTGTCGAGTCAATTCCAGCTCATAGCACCAACTTCCCTACTCACAGGCAATTTGCTGGCCCATTTAAAAGATAGCTGGTCTGCCACCTAAGATTTGCCCAAATTCGCACACTTACACATTTTCCCTACTTTTCACCCACCCTCTCTGGCTTTCAAAGCCTCATTTTTCAGATGAAAAATTGGCCAACTTTCCATTTATAATGCCTAAGTCAGGTTTTGATCCCAGTCTGAGCCAGAGCTATCACATCCTCACCTACTTTCCAAGGGGAGACCCAGGTTTTCTCTATCAGCAGAGAGACGGAAAAGGTACCTGTGCGGGTTTGCAAACTGGAAACTCAAACGGGGAGAACTTAGGCCCCTTGAGAATGTCAGACCTTTGCTAACCACTTGCCTCTTGTTTGAGACTGTCTGTTAGTTCCCCTGGGAAAGAGGAATCTATGGAACAGCTGGTACTTGGAGAATCAATAAATGTAACTGTTTTTTAATTTGGTAATTAGCACTTTCTAGAACTGACCTTAAAGATTCAGACCAAAACATTGGCAGTCCATGAGACACACTTAAATGTGCCTGGACTGGCAGCCAAGGGGCCTGAAAGCAAGAAGGCTTCTACCCACAAACTTGTCATGTGACCTTGGACTTTGGGCCTTAGTTGTCACATCTTTAAAATGGAAGTATTAGGTCAGAATAGTCTAGGCCTGACCTTCTGATCAGACCCTCCAGGGAGTGAACATCAGGATCAGGATTTTAAGGGTTGCTGGTCTGGGGTTCTACAAATGGGTGAACACAGAATGAAGGAATCTCTACCCAGATCCACCTGGGCTGGTGCATCTGAGCCACAGTAACATCTTTTCTCCCTTTATTTCCTAGTGGCTGCTGGAGAAGCTGCCAACTTCGGGGCCTACGCATTTGCTCCTGCAACAGTTGTCACACCCCTGGGAGCGCTGAGCATCCTCATAAGGTTAGCATGCCCTCTCTAGCTGTCTTGGCTTCTTCCTTTTCTCAGTTTGTTGAGGCCCGGAACTGCCAAGGGGGGTCAAAATGCCTCACTTGGCAATCAGGGACCTGGCTCCTGGCTCCCAGAAAGTGGCAGGGTACTGTTCAGTGCTTTGGACCCTTAGGTTGTTTGCTGTTAGTTACCCCAGAATCCTCTTAACTGACTGGAAAATAGAGAGACAGGATAGGCCAAGTTCTAAACCCATTGGAAGGTCTTCCACTGCCACCAGGCTGAGTGTCTCATGTCAGTATTTTGGTACCACAGTCAGAGAAGTACACAAATCAAGAGCATGAGCCCTGGGTTAGCACTACCTTAGTTCTAGTCCTAGCTCTACCACCTAGAAGTTATGTCACCATGGTCAAGTCATTTAACTGCTCTAAGCCTTACTTTCACCATCTTCAGAATGAGAGTACTCATGATTACCTACCAGGGAGCATTGTTTCAAGGACTAAATGAGGTAATGCACAGAAAATGCAGAGTATAGCACTGGCTCCAAAACATAACCATGGCTACCATATACTGAGGGCTTGTTGTTGTTGTTAGGTGCCATTGAGTCAGTTCTAACTCATATTGACCCTTTGTGCAACAGAATGAAACACAGCCCAGTCCTGTGCCATCCTCACAGTGGTTGCTATGTTCAAGTCTATCGTTGCAGCCACTGTGTCATTCCATCTTATTGAGGGTCTTCCTCTCTTTTGCTGACCCCCTACTTTATCAGGCATGATGTTCTTCTCCAGGGACTGGTCCCTCCTGATAACATGTCCTGAGTATGTGAGATGAAGTCTTGCCATCCTTGTTTGTAAGGAACATTCTGGCTATACTTTTTCCAAGACAGATTTGTTCGTTCTTCTGGCAGTCCACAGTATATTCAGTATTCTTCACCAACACCAGAATTCAAATACATCAATTCTTTAGTCTTCCTTATTCATTGTTCAGCTTTTGCATGCATACGAGGCTGTTGAAAATACCATGGCTTTGGTCAGGCGCACCTTAGTTCTCAAAGTGACATCTTTGCTTTTTAACACTTTAAAGAGATCTTTTGCAGCAGATTTGCCCAATGCAATGCATTGTTTGATTTCTTGACTGATACTTCCATGGGCGTTGATTGTGGATCCAAGTAAAACGAAATCCTTGGTAACGTCAATATTTTCTCCGTTTATCATGATGTTGCTTATTGGTCTAGTTGTGAGGATTTTTTTTTTTTTTATGTTGAGGTGTAATCCATACTGCAGGCTGTAGTGAGGGCTTACTATGTGCTAAATGTGTTCAATGTATTAACTCATTTAATCCTCACAGCAACCCTGTGAATTAGAAAGTAGGCAGGACCTGAGGCTGAGAGAGTGACTTGGCCAATGTGGTCCAGGTTCAAAGTGTCCAAGCCAGGATTCCTACCCAGGCAGTCTGATTCCAAGTTTGTGTGCTTAGCCACTATGCCATGTTGCCTCTCAAGCATTCAAAAAACATGTGATAGCCTTAAAAGTAAACGATTCCAAATGTCTGTGCTTCCCACTGCCTTCCTGAGATACAGACTCAGAGCAGCCTCTCTGAGTGTCCCTGAAGCCCTATTTGAAGCCAACTGATCGTTGGCCTAACTTTAACCAGTTGCTGTCAGTCAATTCTGACCCATGGCAACCCTGTGTATGTCAGAGTGGAACTGTACTACATGTTACAGAGGGTTTTCAATGGCTGATTTTTTGAAAGGAGATTGTCAGGCCTTTCTTCTGAAGCACTTCTGGGTGGACTCAAACTTCCAACCTTTTGGTTAGCAGCCAAGCATATTAACAATTTGCACCACCCAGGGATTCCAGCCTAACCTTACCAAACCAAACCAAACCAAACCAAACCCATTGCCACCGAGTCGATTCTGACTCATAGTGACCCTATAGGACGTAGTAGAACTGCCCCATAAGATTTCCAAGGAGCAGCTGGTGGATTCAAACTGCCAACCTTTTGTTTAGCAGCCAAGCTCTTAACCACGGCACCACCAGGGCTCCAGCCTAACCTTAGAACCCTGGTAAACCCTAGCCAGCCACATCCTCTGTTTTGTTTTACCGTCTTAATGACTACTTTGCAACGTTAGTCAAAAAACAAATAGAACTGTGACTCATAGTTGCACGGTTGGCATGGTTGATCTCAGGTATCTATGACAGCACTATCGCATATCTGATTAGTTTACAAATTCCCACCCCTGGGAAGTTGGGAAAGGCATGGAGTCCTCTGGGGCTGAGACCCCTGCCTATGCTAATACTGTCAGACTCTCTCGAACAAAGCATTGTGGGTAAAATGTTTTTGGTAGCTTTAGAGGAAGACAGACAAGGGAACTTAGATCAATCCCATCTCTCCTGATACCTTTAACCAGGTTTTTTTTTTAAAAAAAAAAAAACTTAATTGGGTCCCTGGTCAGCCTACAGATCTTTGCCCTGTAACAAGGCTACCTTTGTAAAGAAACAGAAGTGTGCACTGATGATCCTACCTGGCTTCCCTCATTTCCGTCCCTTCATCCCTCACCTCTACTGGCTCATCTGGAGGTAATGAGGGTTATGAAAGTGATGTCGGTGAGGAGCAGCAAGGAACTGCAGGCATTTTTCCCAGAAAAGAGAAGACTCAGGAAGTCACAAGACTTTTCTTCAGTGAGGTGTAGAGGAACAACCATAGGCTTTATAATTAGATAGTGCTTGAGTTCAAATCCTGGCTCTGCTACTTACCAGTTGTATGACCTTTCCAAGTTATTTTACCTTTTCTAAAATCCCATTTTTCTTCTATAAAATGGGGATAGTATTTTTTACTTCACTAGAGAGTTGTGAGATGTTAGTGAGATAAAAAATGAAAGTTTCTAGCACCCATTGAAAACCCTTTGCTGTCAAGTTAATTCCAACTCATAGCGACCCTATAGGACAGAGTAGAACTGCCCCATAGGGTTTCCAAGGCTATAATCTTTTATGGAAGTAGACTGCCACATTTTTCTCTTGCAGAGTGGCTGGTGGGTTCACACTGCCGACCTTTCGGTTAGTAGCTGAGCACTTAACCACTGCACCACCAAGGTTCCTTCAGTTTCCAGCACAGTACCTATTATATAATATGTGCTCAAGACATAGTATCTATAATTATTGTCATTGTGGTGGTGTGGTTGTTCATACTGATATATACAAATAGAAGAAGGAATTGATTTGTTCAGTATGACCCAAGAAACAGAAATGGGACAGTGAGTAGAAATTATCAGGGGATATATTATTGGTCTGGAGTCCCTGGCTGGTACAGATGGTTAACATGCTTGACTACTAACCAAAAGGTTGAAGGTTTGAGCCCACCCAGAGGTGTTTCAAAGGAAAGGCTTGGTGATCTACTTCCAAAAAAAATCAGCCATTGAAAACCCTGTGGAGCACAGTTCTACTCTGACAGACATGGGGTCACCATGAGTTGGAATCAACTCGACAGCAACTGGTTTTTGGTATATTATTGGTCAATAATTATAGTGAACCTACAATGGATTTATTTGCTTTGTGAAGGGGTAAGTTCCTGCCACCAGAGGTGTATAAGCCAAATCTGAAAATCATGTGTCAGCAATGTTAAGAGAAAATGTGGTCATTGGGTAGACAAGTGGAGAAGTTAGACAAGAGCACTTTGAAGGGGCCTCCCGACGCTTCTGTTTTAGGATACTTCCAGACTGTAATATGGAAGAAATCCACATTCATATCTGTTCCTCCAGCACACATTGTAACCCTCCCGTAAATGAGTTTCTATTTCATACGTGTTTTGGAGATGTAGAAAAGCTGCATGTGAGAGAGTAATGAGTCCTGATCTGTTGTTCTCTGTTAGTGCTTGCCCAGCCTCCATTTTACTTTATGACCCTACTACAGGCATGAATTGTTTAATCACTTTATCCCATTTCCATGTGCAGTGCCATCCTCTCCTCGTATTTCCTGGGAGAGACTCTGAATCTGCTGGGAAAGCTGGGCTGTGTGATCTGTGTGGCTGGCAGCACCGTGATGGTGATACACGCCCCCGAGGAAGAGAAGATCACCACAGTCTCTGAGATGGCTTCCAAGATGAAAGACACAGGTGGGTTCCAAGCACCTGTGAGCAGGAAAGCATGGGGGGGAAGAGTAGGGAGGGGTGGGGGAGGTAGGGGAGGTGGGTTGGGGGAAGTGGACCATGTGAATGGTCTGATTGGATTCTGACCATCGCAGGTGCTGCCAGCTTAGGGTGGGCGGGGCCGGGGGGACAACAAGGTAAAGAAAGTTAGTGGGCTGGTACTTGTTAGCAAGGCTAGCTTAAAGGCTTCCTAGCCTGATATATATGGATGCTGTTTATTAAGTGTTTGTTATTTGCAGGTACTATTTTAAATGCTTTATGTCCATCATCTCATTTAATCCCACAAAGCAGCCCTATGAGGAAGGTCCTATTATTAATTCTATTTTACAGATGAGGAAAATTACCCAATTTATTTAAAAGTTGTGAAGTTAGAACTAGAACCTGTGTTTGATTCTAGAGTCCAAGCACTTAATGCTGCGTCCTGTTGCTATGAGTATGGGGCTCTAGTGTGAATCGCATTATCTAAAGCTCAGGTTATCTCTCTTCCTTCCCTCCTGAAGGGTTCATCGTGTTTGCTGTGCTTATGTTGGTGTTCTGCCTCATCCTTATCTTCGTTATTGCCCCACGTTATGGGCAGAGGAATATCCTGGTTTACATCATCATCTGCTCTGTGATCGGGGCCTTCTCTGTGTCCGCCGTCAAGGGACTGGGCATCACCATTAAGAACTTCTTCCAGGGGTTGCCCGTTGTGCGGCATCCCCTCCCCTACATCCTGTCCCTCATCCTGGCGCTTTCGCTCAGCACTCAGGTCAACTTCCTCAACAGGGCGCTGGACATTTTCAATACCTCCCTGGTGTTCCCCGTCTACTACGTGTTCTTCACCACAGTGGTGGTTACCTCCTCCATCATCCTCTTCAAGGAGTGGCACAGCATGTCTGCCATGGACATTGTGGGCACCATCTCTGGCTTTGTCACCATCATCTTGGGTGTGTTCATGCTTCATACTTTCAAGGATCTGAATGTCAGCTTCGCTAGCTTGCCCCACATGCACAAAAACACAACCCCAACCCCAGCTCCCACCCCAGAGCCCACAGTCATTAGACTGAAAGATAAGAATGTTCTTGTGAACAACATGGAACTCTCCAGCACCCCATCTCCAGAAGAGAAGCCCAAAGTATTTATAATCCATTCTTAAAACTTGGAATACATGAGGGAGAGGTTGAGCCCTACTGTACAGCCTGACCTCTCAACTTCAGAACCACCTGGTGATTTTCACACAACTGCATTGCCTGTTTCCAATGGGCTATCTTCCCTTGAGAGTTTTATTTATACCTCATCACTGTTTCCAGGAGAAAAATCCCTAGCCAGTGAGGGGTGGTGGCAGAACTTTCTGGAAACACAGCCTCAGTGACCAAATAACCCTAGTTTACATTGGTGCCAGCAGGTCCCCTGGACCTTCCTTCTCACTTTTCCCCCAGTGCCATCTCTGGCTGTGTGTGTTGTTGGGAAGAAGACAGAAATTGACCCATTTAATGTGGCAGAGTCTGAGAACTTCCCTGAAATATTTATTAGTTGTTGGAAAATCCTTAGCACCAATTCTCATGCTGAGATTGAATCATGTTCCTTAGGATTCCTAAGGAACCTAGGGATGAGGTGCAGCTGGCTCCCAGGTGCTCAGAGAGGGGTTGGCTTGCCTCCCTATCCAGAGCTGACAGAGATGCAACTAATGCAGAATTTCCTGTTGCTTTTGCCACATCCTCTTCGGAGACACAGCAAGACCTCAGCTGACCTTCTTACTGTGAAAGCCACCTGCTGTCTCAGGGACAAATTTTGACCAGTCCATTCCCCGAGAACTCTAGCCTGGAAGTCAGCATCTGTGTTTCCATCCACCCCTTCCCTACCTCACCCCTTATCTCTCTCACTTGACACCCTAAGGAGTCAGTCACCGAGACATTCAGGCAGTGATCTTAGAACCCAAAAGTAAACAACAACAACAGATGCTTCAGAGCCAGGGTCTGCTGGCCAAACCAGTGTTTCATGTTGCCTTACTCTGGAAAGAAAAGAGCAACTGCTCTGCTCTTAAAAATGGCCTGGCTGTTGAGCCAGAATTTGCCAGAATACGCTTTCCTTTTCCTCAAGGAGTAAAATCAAAATATGATTTGGGGAGGTGGGAGGAAGTGTGAGGAGCAACGTCAGGGTTTGGCAGAAAGCAGACACAGGCCCTCTGGAAACCAAGGGCTAACTTTCGTGTTTACTCTGGCACCCAGCCAAGAACCCTGGCAAAGGGGCTCTGGGATAATTTCTGGCTACAGACTCAGAAGCTTGGCTGATGGAATCAGTTTTGAGCCTCAGTGACCAAGTGGGGGCACAGTCTTGGCATGAATTGCATTCTGGCTGCTGACCAGATTGCCACCAAGTCCCCACCTTCACTGATGAGCTGCCCACACTGGAGGCAGCGTGCCATGACTGCTCCAACTCCACCTGCTGTGGGGACTGCCTTTGGTCCCCTCACATTTGGCCAGAGGCATCCAAAAAGCGAGAGCAGCTGGAGAGAGATATCCCTTCCCTTCCCGTCTTCTTTCTAGCTGTGAATGTGAGCGGTGGTGTGAGGACCATTGGTAAGGGAAATGAGGGAGCCAGGGTAGCTGTGAAGAGGGAAGACTAGATCCTTAGCCCTCCAGTTGGTGCAGAGCCTCCCCTGTGCTACCACTTAACCTGTGCCCTGTGTGTACGTCCCCGGTCCTAAGCATAGCCAGGATCAGGCCCAACTTTTGTTGACCTTGGGGCTCCAAAGGCTCGGCTGACCAACAGGCAGGCTCCCTGTACCTCCAGCCTCAAGTTGCCAGTTTTTAATCAATGTGGATTTCTGTCTGTAACTAAAATCAATGCAACATGTTGGACCTTGTGAAAGGAAATAAGCTGAGGGCCCTGAGTATGGGCTGCAGGGTCAAGAATAAAGACTTTGGAGTGTGTTTACTTGATATCTGCATCTTGTCTTTCCTTAGACACAGAGTGATTAAACTGGTCCCTCTAGTGCTGGAGGGCTGGTCCCTCATATCTGAAGGGGTATACCAGTTAACCAGTTGCCATCAAGTTGACTGACTTATGGTGACCCTATGTGTGTCCGGGTAGAACTGTGCTCCGTAGGGATTTCAGTGGCTGATGTTTTGGAAGTAGATTGCCAGGCCTTTCTTCTGAGGTGCCTCTGAATGGACTCGAACTTTTCTGTTAGCAGTCAATCATGTTAACCTTTTGCACCATCCAGGGACTTTCTGAAGGGGTGTGGCTGTCAGGAAAGTCCCCACAAGTCCTTCCTAAGCCACTTCCTCCCTGGAGTGGGAGAACTGTCTTTAGAATGGAGTCAGTTGAAGACATTAATCCCTTGTTAATGCTTGAGCCCTTACTAGATGTCAGGCAGTGTGCTAAGTGCTTCACATGAATTCTGTCTTTAAATCCTCACAAATCCCCCCAAAAGATACATTTTTATCCCCATTTTATATATGAGGAAAGGGAAAGGTTAGGTAATTTGCCTGAGGTCACACAGCCAGGAAGTGTCAAAGTTCATGTCTGGCTCCTAGCCCACTTTCTCAACCACCAGGGCACACAGTGTCTCCAAAGGACTACACTTGTCCCCGACTGCATGGTCTGATATTACTTTGTTCATTTATTTTCTTATGATCTATGTTTCCCCTGTCTGGATATAAGCTCCATGAGAGTTTTTTATTTACAGCTTATCCTCTGTGTGTAGGACATAGTTGGCACTCAAAAGATACTTATTGAAGCAAGGAACAATACTGTTCCAAATAGTCCTTCCAATGAGTTGGAATCAACTTGACGGCAATGGGTTTGGTTTTGCGGTTTTTTCCTATAGCTAACCAGTACCAGTTGCTGTCGAGTCGATTCTGACTCATGGTGACCTCATGTGTGTCAGAGTAGAACCGTGCTCCTTAGGATTTTCTATGGCTGATTTTTTTGAAAGTAGATCGCCAGGACTTTCTTCTGAATCTCCTCTGGGTGGACTTGAACATCTAACCTTTCAGTTAGCAGCTGAGCGCATTAACCATTTGCACCACCCAGGAACACCTTCCATGGCTAAAAATCCATCATAATGGCCTTATAGACTGGACTGATGGTCTTGCTGGGAACTCCTTCCTCCTGAGGAGTCTACATGTAATGGATTCTATCCAGTCTCAGTCCTGTCCTGTTGCCATCGAGTCGATTTTGACTCATAGTGACCCTATAAGACAGAGTAGAACCGCCCCATAGGGTTTCCAAGGAGGAACTGGTGGATTCGAACTGCCGACCTTTTGGTTAGCAGCCAAGCTCTTAACCACTGTGCCACCGGGGCTCCCCAGTCTCAGTAGTGGGACATTTAAAAAAAAAAGAGCTGCCAAACCAGATACCATTTCAAATGACAATTTATTTTTAATTAAATACAAACAAGGAAAAAAGGCACAACGGCCCATTCAAGTATTTTGCATAGATGTACAAATATCATTGTAAACAATTAATAGGTGGACAAGAGAGAAGAGGATGTTTCTGTGAACAATCTCCCAGATAAAAACAAAATTCACATTGCCCTGGATCCCAGACACACACGTACACATGGTGGGCGGTGTGGGAAGGTGGACCGAGGGGTTACTTTGGAGGTGGTTGGCTTGGATTCTGCAAAACCTCTCCTTAGCCAGCTTCCCTGGGAATAGGGCACCTTTCCAGCTGGTGCTCCTTCGGCTTTCCTGGGTGCCCGGCAGAGCTGTTATATATATACATATGGACCCAATCACTGACTTTAGAACTGCTCTCCAATTTAAAAATGCAAATCGTGTACACCCTCTGTCAAAAACAAATGCAGACATAGGTAAGGAGACTTTATTCAAAAGGATTATTGCAAGAGAGGAAAATGAGCTACTGCAATCTGTGGAAAGGGATGACTGAAAAATAGGGAGAATGCTCTAACCCTAAATCTGTGTCTCAGAGCTCGGGCAGGAAAGAAGTTTTATGTTGTTGCCTTTCTTTCAAGTAGTGGTCGAGTGTCACTGAGTTGATTTTCGACTCACAGAGACCCCGTGTGACACAGCGGATCTGCCCCATCGGGTTTTCTAGGCTTAAATCTTTACAGGAGCAGATTGCCAGGTTTTTCTCCCATGGAGCCACTGGGTGGGTTCACACCACCAACCTTTCGGTTAGCAGCCGAGTGCTTAACTACGGCACCACCAGGGTTCCTTTTTCGTTCGTAGGGAAGAGTACATAAGACTAGAAAGAACTTATTCGACAAGCAGGTAGTTCCAACTTGGAACCAGGTGCCTAGGCTAAACCAGGGCCATAAGGATGCTATCACTCTTGAGGTTTACATTTCAAAGACATGGCTCCAAGGCTCTTAAGACAAACATTCCTGGGTTGTAAAACTAGCAAGAGGCTTATTTAGCTTTTAAAAAGATTTACAATATCTGCATCAGAACAAAGTACTTGTTAAGGGACTTGACTCAACTTTAGCTAAGCTTTGCTCATCCCCATAGGACCCTGCACTTCGACCCCACCCTCAGCCTGAGCCAGCAAGCCAGCAAACAAACAAACAAAAAAAAACAGTTGCCATGGAGTCAATTTCAACTTACAGCAACTCCAGGTGTGTCAGAGTAGAACTGTGCTCCATAGGGTTTTCAATGGCTGATTTTTAACAGACCCTCAACAACCGCTCCCAAAAAAGGCTGAGCACAAGAAACACATTCCTTGAATTCAGTTATTCCTAGACTTGTTTACCTGCTGATAAACGAAGATCCCTTTTCTGCATGAGCTTTGAGAAGCTGTCAGATCTTGTGATCTGAGCAGTCTCCCTATTGCAATAGTTCCCCTTCTCCTACTGCAATACTCTCTTTCTCCTCCATGCAATAATCCTTTCAGATAAAGTCCCCCCTTCACCAAGTCTGAACGTTTGATTGGACACCTCAGCGCAGCACACTGGACAGGAGGGGAAAGAGGATTATAACTGCCCGTCTTCCTCCAGGGAAGCCTCCCTGGTCCTCAGAACTGTCGATTCCCGGCTCCCTGAGCAGAGCCAGGAGTGAAACAGTAAGTAGAGCCAGCTGCCAAAAGTCCCTATCAAATTCAAAAATTTCGACCGTCTTCCAGTTCACAGTACAATTTTATGGGATGGAGGGGTGTTAAAATCATGTGAAAACAACAATAAAAAGCCAACCCTGATCTCTTTTCTGTGTGGTTCCAGGGAGAATGCATTTCAGATTCAGGAGGCTCTGCAGCCACATGTTCACTGCAGAGCCACCAGCTGCTGAGGTGAGGGAGAAAGCCGCACAAACCAATGGAACATCTTAGGGGTGGGCTTAAGGGTGATTTTGGGGGGAATGTGGATGTTTTTACCATTACTTCTCTGGGACCCAGCTTTGAGGCATCTGGCATTTGGGGTAGCAGTTTAAATGGAAGGCTGTCCTCTGACTTCATCAGGCAGTAAGGAAGGTGGAGGTTGGGTACGGGGAGCAAGAACAGCCTTTGTCAGGGAGACAGGGGCATGAATGTCACCAGAGAAACTCACTGTCCTGAGATGTTTCTAAATCTACCCTATGTTTATCCCCAGGTGCATATCTCGTATCTTCCACTTGTCTATGAAACCAAGAATATCTATTAAGCACCTGTTGTGTGCAGAGAACTGTAAGGAGGCCCTGGGGTGGTGGCTGGGGAGCCAAAAGCTCCATCTTTTCCTGTTGAAATTCCCAAGAGCAAACAACTTCTTGCAGGAGGTAAGGAGGCCCCTGAAAACCCTTGGAAGGAGTGAAAGTCAGGCCAGCTTCCCTCTGGAAGGCCACCCAGCACCTGAGGGTGGGAGATAGTCACCCAGAAAATGTCTCCAGCTTCTTTATGGAAATCGTCACACCTAGCAGAGCACCTACAGCCCACACAGCCCTCCCTCCCTGCTCCAAGGAGAATGGCATCCATTGGAGTACATTCCCCATCTGCTCAGACCTTTGAGGGTCATAAACAGTGAACAGAAGGAGAGAACAAAAGGAAGTGGAAAGTAAAATGTTTGCGGGGTGGGAGGACAGGTAGTCCCAGCGCTGTTCAAAAGGCAGCCATGTTGACGGTTGCCTTTTCTCAGGATCTCAACCCCACCCCATGGCTAGAGGCAGGTCCGTTCTCTGCTCAGAGGGCAACGGTCCCTCCTCAAGTCAGTGACCAGACCACTAGGGAGACTTCTTATAGCTGGGGTTCCTAGGATGTTTGCTCCCTTCATGACACCTGTTGTCTTCCTTGGTGGGCTCTGCCTAGGTTTATGTCAGGGAGTAAGGAGAAATACCCTGGCCCTACTGAGGTCATAAGACATAATGAAAAATAACGCTGTAAACCTCATGGTCATGCCCCAAGTCTACTCCGGTGAACAATCTTGGGATCCAATGCAGGACGTCCAAGCTGCCAACCCTTGAGGCAGGACCTTGACTTTTAGGTCACAAGCACCAGGTCTCCAGAAAGTTAGGACGGCTGAGGATCCACTCACCAAAGCACCGCGCATCAGAGAGGGTCTGATAGGCCAAGGAGAAATCAAAAGCATGGGGCACTTGGGAAGTGCAGAAGCGAAAACAGAGCAACCAAGAATTACAGTCACAACCTTTGGCATTACGGCTCAGAGGAGGCCCAAGCCTGGTGCTCCCCCTGCTGTCTGCGTTGCCTACAAATAGTACCTGTGTGAGTCAGAGTGACCCGTGTGGATAAAAGGGGAGGCACAGGGTGAGGTGGGGGGAGGGGGGGGACTTGACTTGTTCACATGCAGCCACAAAGCCAGGAGCTGTCACCTCAGATCACTCAACCAAGACCTGGGCAGGGCCCGAGCAGTGGCTGGTTCCCGGTGCTAAAAAGGATGCACAAGTGCCCAGCCTCCATCCAGCCTGAGACCTTCAGGAAGGCAGGTAATGGAACACTCTCACGTGTGCCCTCCCCCATAGGACATGGCTTCTCCAGGCTAAGTCCTGGCCAGAGGGCTGAACAGGACTTTCCCCAGCTGGGCTTGCCGGCTCAAGACAGCCTCGACCATCCCCATTGCCATCCCTGGGCTAAGGGGCCAGTAGAAGGGAGGCTGGAGGGAGACGCTGTTATTCACCCTCCCCTGTGCTCTCCCCTCCACACCCTGGGCTGTATATTGCACAAAACAACACTTAGATTCCATCGACAGTTGTCCCTCTGGGCCTTTGAGGAAGCTGAGGAGGCGATGTGTCCAGAAGGAGATTTTCGGAGATTCGGTGGTTCTGGGAGGAGGGAGGAGGAGCTCGGGGGTGGCCAGACATGCTTCTTCCAGATTCCATGGCCACTGGACCCTCTGGGGTATCCAGAGTCCTCAAGGAAAGGGCGAAACCCCCTAACCAGGTCTAGATTTTCGAGCTAGTCATTCCCCCAGCCCTCTGTGATCTGTATTCAGGAAACTGGAAAAGAAGGGAAGGGAGGGAGAAAAATATCAGCTAAATGCACATGGGATCCATGAAGAGCTGTGCTCTCACTTTTGACAGATATGTCAATTGAGAAGAAAGATTGACAACGCTTGTATCAATCCTTCAGGGAGAGGCATGGTGGGTTCCCCATCACAAGTTGCAGGATTCCTCCGCCTTCCTTCCTTCCCCGCTCAAGCTGCAACTCAGCCCACAGATTTCCCAATGCCTTGTGGGAATACAGGTCTGTCAGCCAGCTTCCTCACCACATCTCTTTCTGACCTACCTCCCAGGACTGGCAACCTAAGAATAAGTCAGCCACAGAAAAGAACTAATAAGAGCTGCCATTTGTGCACTGCCTACCATATGCCAGGCAGTTGTGTAAATCAACTGACTTCACCTTCAGACCAACCTTAGGAGGCTGATTATTGTTGCTTATTATTGCCTTTTTACAGTTAAGGAAGTTGAGAATCGAGAGAGTGACTTGCTTGGAGTCACTCAGCTGCTTAGGAGACCAGCCTCCTAAGTTTGAAGCCTCATATGTCTGTCTCCGTAGCTCAGGCTCCTAAGCATCATCTTTCACATGAAACCGGAAAACTCTATTACTAAGTTAAGGGATAGTTAATTGGGCACCAAGAAACGCTAAACTTTTGTCCTTGGCTTTTGTGTTGGAAATTCACCCCAGACAGGAAGCATGAACTGGTTTGTTTTCTCAAACACATACTTCCCCGCCCAGAACCCTCTGGCACCAGCTAGCTTTAACCTTGAGGGCGTCTATGCACTCACCTTTGGGACAGGTGCTACCAGCGGCCGGGAATGCTGAGGGCCAGCAGCAGAGGGTAGCAGTGTGGAGGGGCCGCCTTGCCTTGGGAGGGTCTTACGGCCCGGCACTGGGTTAGCCGGCAGTGCCTTCTGGGGTGGTCGAGGCCTGGAGAAATCCTGAAGAAAAAGCAACAAGCCTCACTCAAAGGCCAGAGAGGCCCATTCCAAAGAAAACGTTCTCAATATATTAGGGTCAAATTACATTATATACTATTACCAGTTGCCCTCGAGTAGATTCCGACTCATGGTAACCCCATGTGTATCAGAGTGGAACTGTGTTCCATAGGACTTTTTTTTTTTTTAATTGTGGTTTAAGTGAAAGTTTACAGTTCATGTCAGTCTCCCACACAAAAACACATACTCACACTGCCATGTGACCCCAGCACTCTCCCCACAGTGTGACAGCACACTCTTCCCTTCTAACCTGGATTTCCCGTGTCCACTTCCCCAGCTCCTGTCTGTTTTTCCTTCTCATCTTGCCTCTGGACAGCAGCCGTCCCTTTAATCTCATGTATCTACTTGAGCTAAGAAGCACACTCTTCACAAGTATCATTTTATGTCCCATAGTCCAGTCTAATCTTTGTCTAAAGAGTTGGCTTCGGGAATAGTTTCAGTTCTGGGCTAAAGGACAGTCCAGGGGCCATGTCTTCCAGGAGCCCTCAGTCTCAGTCAGACCATTAAGTCTGGTCTTTTTACTAGAATTTGAGTTCTGCACCCCACTTTTATCCTGCTCCATCAGGGACTCTCTGTTCAGTTCCCTGTCAGGGCGGTCATTGGTGGTAGCTGGGCACCATCTAGTTCTTCTGGTCTCAGGATGATGACGTCTCTGGTTTATGTGGCCCTTTCTGTCTCTTGGGCTAATATTTTCCTTGTGTCTTTGAGGTTCTTCATTCTCCTTTGCTCCAGGTGGGTTGGGACCAACTGATGCATCTTAGATTGCCTCCTTGCTAGCTTTTAAGACCCCAGCTGCCACTCACCAAAGTGGGATGCAGAACATTTTCTTAATAAACCATGTTATGCCAATTGACCTAGATGTCCCCTGAAACCATGGTTCCCAGATCCCCACCCTTGCTACTCTGTCCCTTGAAGTGTTTGGTTGTATTCAGAAAACTTCTTAGCTTTTGGTTTAGTCCAGTTGTGCTGACTTCCCCTGTATTGTGTGTTGTCCTTCCCTTCACCTAAGATAATTCTTGTCTTCTGTCTAGTTAGTGAATACCCCTCCCCACCCTCGTAACCATCAAAGAATGTTTTCTTCTGTGTTTAAACCATTTCTTGACTTCTTATAATAGTGGTCTCATACAATATTTGTTCTTTTGAGACTGACTAATTTCACTCAGCATAATGCCTTCCAGATTCACCCATGTTATGAGATGTTTCGCAGATTCATCTTGTTCTTTATCGTTGCATAGTATTCCATTGTGTGAATATACCATAATTTGTTTATTCACTCGTCCGTTGATGGGCACCTAGGTTGTTTCCATCTTTTTGCTATTGTGAACAGTGCCGCAATGAACATGGGTGTGCACATATCTATTCGTGTGATGGCTCTTATTTCTCTAGGATGTATTCCAATGAGTGGGATTGCTGGATTCTATGGTACTTCTATTTCTAGCTTTTTGAGGAAGTGCCAAATCAATTTCCAAAGTGGTTGTACCATTCTACATTCCCACCAGCAGTGTATAAATGTTCCAGTCTCTCCACAATGTCGCTAACATTATTTTGTGTTTTTTGGATTAATGCTAGCCTCGTTGGGGTGAGATGGTATCTCACTGTAGTTTTGATTTACACTTCTCTAATGGCTAATGATCGTGAGCATTTCCTCAAAGTGCCTGTTCATATCCTTTGCCCATTTTTTAATTGGGTTGTCTTTTTGTTGTTGAGGTTTTACAGTGTCTTATAGATTTTAGATATTAGATGCTGATTGGATTTGTCGTAGCCAAAATTTTTTTCCCAGTCTGTGGGTTGTCTTTTGACTCCTTTGGTGAAGTCTTTTGATGAGCCTACGTGTTTGATTTTTAGAAGTTCTCAGTTATCTAGTTTTTCTTCTGATGTTTCGCATTGATACTTATGGTTTGTATTCTGTTTATGCCATGTATTAGGGCTCCTCGCATTGTCCCTATTTTTTCTTCCATGATCTTTATAGTTTTCAATTTTATATTTAGGTCTTTGATCCATTTTGAGTTAGTTTTTGTGTATGGTGTGAGGTATGGGTCTTGTTCCAGTATTTTGCAGATAGATATACAATTATGCCAGCAGCATTTATTTGTTAAAGAGACTGTCTTTTCCCCAATAAACAGACTTTGGGCTTTTGTCAAATATTAGCTGCTCAAGGTGGGTGAATTTACATCTGGATTCTCAATCTGTTTCATTGGTCTATGTATCTGTTGTTGTACCAGCACCAGGCTGTTTAGAGTACCGTGGTGGTATAATAGGTTCTAAAATCAGGTAGTGTGAGGCCTCCTACTTTGTTCTTCTTCAGTAATGCTTTACTTATCTGGGGCCTCTTTCCTTTCCATATGACGTTGGTGATTTGTTTCTCCATCTCCTTAAAAAACGCCATTGGAATTTGGATTGGGATTGCATTGTATCTGTAGATCACTTTGGGTAGAATAGACATTTCCACAATGTTGAGTCTTCCTATGCATCAACAAGGTATGTTTTTCCACTTATGTAGGTCTCTTTTGGTTTCTTGCAGTAGTATCTTGTAGTTTTCATTACATATGTCTTTTACGTCTCTGGTTAGATTTGTTCCTAAGTATTTTATCTTCCTGGGGGCTACTGTAAATGGTATTGATTTGGTGATTTCCTCTTCGAAGCTCTCTTTGTTGGTATAAAGGAATCCAACTGATTTTTGTATGTTTATCTTGTATGCTGATAGTTTGCTGAAATCTTCTATTAGTTTCA